>NC_057725.1:69879699-69906362 GCF_004010195.1 Chiloscyllium plagiosum | reverse complement strand
TCTGTCCACAGGACTCTGGGGATGGGGGAGGGAGGGGGTAACTGAACCCCTGTCCACAGGACTCTTGCGAGGGGGGAGGGGAGCGGGTAACTGAACCCCTGTCCACAGGCACAGAGGGATATCTGGATCCCTGCTGACATTTATCAGTCTACATCAATAGCTGCCTCTCCCTCACTTCTTGCTGTGTTTCTCATTCCAGGACTAAGATCCTCTTCCTGCTCCGGATCCTCGCTGACTATGTTCCTGGAGTCAGTCTGGTGGCTCGTGAGTACATTTGTATTTCTCCTGTGTGACTGTTCCTCCTCTTGTCTGTACCTCTGGAGCAGCGTAGAGAGGCGGGAGGAAGTGAACAGGACCCCCCAGAGGTTTCCAGCACAAACCTGAGAATGGAGCAGGGAGGAGCATGCCTGATGGATGAGGGGTGCTAGGGGTGTGGGTCTGGAAGCACGTAGAGCAATGTTTTTGATCTATGATGCTCCTGTTTCTCTCTTCCAGGTCCATTGATGGAATATTTACCAGTTTGGCAGAAGATATATTTTTACAACTGGGGTTAACTGGGCCCTGTCACCAATGCCTTCAAAAGTAATTTGTGCTGTTCTCAATCACCTCCTTAACCAGCATTATATACAGTTTGGACCATCAACAGATCCTGTTGAGTGCCTCTTCCTAAAACTGAGAGAAAGAGCCCATCTCGCGGTCTCTCAGTCTGTGTCAGAGCCCATCTCGCGGTCTCTCAGTCTGTGTCAGAGCCCAGCTCTCACTCTCTCAGTCTGTGTCAGAGCCCAGCTCTCACTCTCTCAGTCTGTGTCAGAGCCCAGCTCTCACTCTCTCAGTCTGTGTCAGAGCCCAGCTCTCACTCTCTCAGTCTGTGTCAGAGCCCAGCTCTCTCTCACTCAGTCTGCCTCAGAGCCCAGCTCTCACTCTCTCAGTCTGCCTCAGAGCCCAGCTCTCACTCTCTCAGTCTGTGCCCAAGCTCAGCTCTCGCTCTCTCAGTCTGTGTCAGAACCCAGCTGTCGCGCTCTCAGTCTGTGTCAGACTATAAGACATAGGAGCAGAAATCAGGCCATTCAGCCCATCAATCGTGGCTGATACATTTCTCAGCCCCATTCTCCCCTTAAACCCTCAATCTCCTTGTTACCTACAATTCTGGACCATATTGTGCAAAGTGTGACTTGCAGCTGCTCTCCACACTGTTTCTGAACTCCCCTGTTATTGGAGACCAACCCCCTGAACTGTTCAGGGTATGTTACACTGCTGACTTGGATCACTTGTTGGATCTGTCGATGTAGTAGCCAACCGAGTGATTTCAATTTTTTATTTGATATCAAACCCACACCTAATGTAAATTGTCAAATAATAAATGCACCTTTCTACATAATTCCACTCCCTTCTGTGTTTTTGTCTCTCCTGTTGATTTTCGGAGGCATGGGAGAAGCACCTGCCAGCGCTGACCATGTGTGAGCAAACCTTCTGTAACTCTGAGACTTTCAAAGGATCAAATTTGTGTTAACAGCTCGACAGTTATCACGGGCAGGAAGGTGAGAGAGGGGACTTGTGTCACATTCTAGTCGATTAATAATCCTTCCCTTGCTCTGACATAGTCATGCAGCACAGAAATAGACTCTTCAGTCCAATACATCCATGCCAGCCTTAATCCTAAATTAAACTAGTCCCACTTCGCCTGCATTTGGCCCATATATTTCCAAACCTTTCCTATTCATCTACCAAGTGTCTTTTAAATGTTTTAATTCTACCTGCACCTACCACTTCCCTTAATGGTTCATTCCACACACTGTGAAGATATTGCCCTTCAGCTCCCTTAAAAAAAATACATCCCCTACTTTTGAACTCACCTAGCCCAGAGAGAAGACCTTTGCTATTCACCTTATCTATACCCCTTCGTGATTTTAAAAACCTCTATGAGGTCATCCCTCAACCTCCAGTGGCAAGTCCCAGTCCCAGTCTATCCTTATAATTCAAACTCTCCAGTCCGGGCAAAATCATGATAAAGCTTTTTTGAGCCCTCTCCAACTTAATAATATCATTCCTATTGCAGGACAGCCAGATTTGTACACAAGTGGCCTCACCAATGTCCTGAGCAACATCAACATGACATCCCAACTCTATACTCAATTATCTGAGCAAGCGTGCTAAATGCTGTCTTAACCACGCTGTCTTCCTGTGGTGCAACATTCAAAGAACTATATGCCAGAACCCTAGGTCTCTGCTCTACCATTAACTGCATAGGTCCTTCCCTTGTGTGTTTTACCAAGTTGCAACATCTAGCATTTATCCAAATTAAACTCCATCTGCCACTCATCAGCCAATTGGCCTAATTCATCAAGAACCCTTTGTAATCTTACATAACCTTCTTTCACTAGCCACTGTCCAACCAATTTTGGTGTTATCCACAAACTTATAACCATACCTCCTAAATTCTCATCGAAATCATTGATTTAAATTACAAACAAAAGCAAATCAGCACCAATCCCTGTGGAACACAGGCCTCCAGTCCAAAAAATAACCACCTACTACCACTCTCTCCCTTAACACTATGTGATCTAACTTTACTAATTAGTTTACTATACAGAACCTTGTCAAAGGCATGACTTAAGTCCATGTATTCAACATCAGTCTTTTTGGTTACGTTCTCAAAAGCCTCAATCAAGTTTGAGAGATCTGATTTTCCAGGCACAGAGCCATCCTGAAGAAGGGCTCATGCCCGAAACGTCGATTCTCCTGCTCCTTGGATGCTGTCTGACCTGCTGCGCTTTTCCAGCAACACATTTTCAGCTCTGATATCCAGCATCTGCAGTCCTCACTTTCTCCTATCCCTAATCAGTCCCTGCCTCACCAAATGCATGTAAATACTTTCTCTCAGAATCCCCTCTAACAACTTACTGGCGTCAAACTCACAGTTCTGTAATTCTCAGGCTTCTCCTTAGAGCCTTTCTCAATTAATGGCATATTAGCAACCCTCCAGTTCTCCGGCACCTCACCCTGTGACTGTAGATAATACAAATATCTCTGCTCGGGCTCTTACAATTTCATCCCTAACTTGCTACAACATCCTGGGATATAGTTGATCAGATCCTGGAGGTTTCTCCTGTATGTTTTTTAAGACTTCCAACACTTCATCTTCTGTCAGGCAAATAGGTTATTTAATGGCTTAATTGGGCATTTCCACAATTGTGTCAGCTGGTGAAACCGTGTGCTGTGATTAAAGGCACACTTCTCCCAGTTGAGTCATGACAAAAGTTTTGATCTTTTGAAAATGGCCAAAGTCATAATTCACTGGTGTAGTACTATTCCCAGAGTCATCACAAGGATAGTAAGGTTTAGTCAAACCCAGGGTGGAAGTGTCAAATATTAAGGGGCATAGTTTTGCAGTGAGGGCGGGGGGGGAGAAGTGTAAAGGAGATGTGCAGAACAAGATTTTCTTACAGAGATACCTGGAAGAAACACACAGCTGGGGAGGTGGGAGAACCAGGTACACTAGCAAAATTTAAGAGGCATTTAAACAGACATATGAACACAGAACATCAAGGGATACAGACCATATACAGGCATAGAACAGTACAGCACAGAAACAGGTCCTTCAGCTCTCAATGTTGTGCCAAACATGATAGTAAATTAAACTAATCCATCCTGCCTGCCCACTGTCGATGTCTCTCCATTCCTTGCATGTTCATGTGCTTATCAAAAAATCCCTTAAATGCCCGTAATGTATCTGCCTCCACACCACCCCTAGCAACCTGTTCTCTATCACACACTGCATGAGAAACTTACCCTTCACATTTCCTTTGAACTTTCCAACTCTCATTAAATGCATGAACCCTCGTTTTAGACACTTCATGTCTGGGGAACAAAACTCTGACTCAACACTATCTATGCATCTCAGAATTTTAGAGACTTCTATCAAGTCTCCCCTCAACCTCCACTGCTTCAAAAGAAAACAACCTGAGTTTTTCTAGCCTCTCCTTCTACCTGATGCTTTCAAATGCAGGCAGCATCCTGATAAACGTCCTCTCCAAAGCCTCCACATCCTTCCTGTAATGTGGTGATCAGCAATACTCTAAATGTGGCCTAACCAAAGTCTAATAAAGCTGCAACGTAACATCCTGACTCTTGAACTCAATTTCCCGACCAATAAAGACAAGCATGCCTTATGCCTGCTTTACCACCCTATCTACTTGCACTTTAAGGAAGCTATGGACTTGAATCCCAAGATCCTCAACATCAATGTTGTTCAGGGTCCTGCCATTAACACTACACTTTTCCTTAACATTTGATCACCTAAAGTGCAGCACCTCACACTTATCCGGATTAAATTCCATCTGCCATTTCTCCGCCCATATCTGCAACTTAGCGTTCATTAGCAGAGGGATTGAATTCAAGAGTCGTGAAGTGATGTTGCAGCTGTACAGGACTTTGGTTAGGCCACATTTGGAGTACTGTGTGCAGTTCTGGTCACCTCACTTTAGGAAAGATGTGGATGCTTTGGAGAGGGTGCAGAGAAGATTTACCAGGTGAAGGGTGGAAGGTATGGGGGGATGTCAGGGGTAGGTTTTTTACCCAGAGAGTGGTGGGGGCATGGAATGCGCTGCCTGTGGGAGTGGCAGAGTCAGAATCATTGGTGACCTTTAAGCGGCAATTGGATAGGTACATGGATGGGTGCTTAAGCTAGGACAAATGTTCGGCACAACATGGTGGGCCGAAGGGCCTGTTCTGTGCTGTATTGTTCTATGTTCTATGATCTATATCCAGCTGTATCCTTTGACAACCTTCTACAGTATCTACAACTCCACCGATCTTTATATGGTCTGCAAACTTACTAACTCACCCATCAGCAGAGGTCCAAATACGAATTCCTGCGGAGCACTGGTCACAGACTTCCAGCCAGAAAAACACCCTTCCACCACTACCTTTTGCCTTCTGTGGACAAGCCAATTCTAAATCCATGCTGCCAAGTCATCTTGGATCCCATGCACCTTAATCTTCTGGATGAGCCTACCATAAGGGACCTTACTGAAAGCCTTACTAAAATCCATGTAGGCAACTTCCACTGCTCTACCCTCATCGATCACCTTCGTGACCTCTCCAAAATTCATTCACATTAGTAAGACGTGATGTGCCCCACACAAAGCCACGCTGACTGTCCCTAGTTAGGACATATTTTTTTCCAAATGCACGTAAATCCTATCCCCAAGAATTCTCTCCAATAGTTTCCCAACTACTGATGTGAGAATCACCAGTCTATAGTTTCCTGGATTATCTCTATTTCCCATCTTGGACAGAGGAATGACACTAGCTACTCATCAGTTCTCTAGGAGCTCTCCAGTGGTTAGCAAGGATACACAGATCTTGGTCCATGCCTCAGCTATCTTCTCTCTTACCTCTCTAATTAACCTGGGGTAGATACCATCGGGCTTTGGGGACTAATCCACCTTAATGCTCTTCAACAGACCCAACACCACTTCTTGATCTCAAAATGCACTAACATATTAGCATGCTCCACACTAATCTCACTAGCCACCATATCCTTCTCCTGGGTGAACACCAATGCAAAATATTCATTTAGGATCTCATCCACATCCACTGCCTCCAAGCACAAGTTCCCTCCTTTATCCTTGAGTGGTTCTACCTTCTCCCCAGTTACCCTCATGTTTTTAATGTATGATAGATGTAGGACAGATGTCAGAGGTAGTTCCTTTACTCAGAGTGTGGTAGGGGTGTGGAACACCCTGCCTGCAACAGTAGTAATCTTGCTAACTTTAAGGATGTTTAAATGGTCACTGGATAGGTATATGGATGTAAATGGAGTAGTGCAGGTTAGATGGGCTTCAGATTGGTTCCACAGGTCGGTGCAACATTGAGGGCTGAAGGGCCTGTACTGTGTTGTAATGATCTATGTTCTATGTATAGAATGCCTTTGGATTCATTTAAACCCTACTTACCAAGGTCTTTTTATCACCCCTTTTTGCTCTTCTAATTCCCTGCTTGAGTTCTTTCCTGCTTCTTTATGTTTCTCACGGGCCCTGTCCAATCTGAGCTTCCTAAACCTTACATATGCTTCTTTTTCCTTTTGACTAAATTCACATTCTCCCTGGTTATCCTAGGTTACCTTACCTTGCCATCCTTGCCCTCCCTCCTTACTGGAACATGCTGATCCTGAACTGGTCAGCAGGGCTTTAAACAATTACCACTTGTCAAATATGGACTTACCCCATAACAGCTCCTCCCAATTACCATGCCCCAGCTCCTGCCAAATACTGATGTAACTTGCCTTCCCTCAATTTAGACTCCAAAGTACTCACTTATCCTTATTCACAGCGATCTTAAAACTTATGATGTTGTGATCACTGTTTCCAAAATGGCCTCCCACTGAAAGATCAGTCACCTTGCCCGGCTCATTAGCCAATACAGGGTCGAGTCTGGCCCCTCGTCTAGTTGGCCTATCCACTTACTGTTTCAAGAAACTCTCTTCAATGCACTTAACAAGTTCTGCAGCATCTAACCTTCTTGGTCTAAAGGAGGCCCAGTCAATGTTAGAGAAATTAATGTTACCCAGTATGACAGCTGTTGTTACTGCATCTTTCCAACTGGGGCATTTGTTTAGAATGACATCATGGTTGGCACAGACACTATGGGTCAAAGGGCCTGTTCCTTTGCTGTACTGTTCTCTGTTCAATCCACAAAGCCCCCAGGTAGTCCCCTGAATGACAAACTTGGGTGAAAAGAAAATATTCATCAGCTTTCAATACTGAGCTATTGCAGACAAATATTAACTAATGGCAGAAAAGAAACATGGATCATTAACTTATAATTCATCATAACTTAAACTTTATCCTTTTCAAAAAGTTCCATAAACGTACAAACAGACACATAAAAAGATCCAAGACAAAACAAATATTGTGAGTGGGCAGAATTTTAAAAATGATAGTGAAGCATAGCTCAGCCAGCAGTCCAGATTACAGACACCGAACAGATGTTTCGCTTCAATTTTCTTCTGGTTTCTTTCAACTCTTGAGGAGGAATCTGAGACTATGGATGTGCCAATTCTCAATCTTCCACCCTCCATTTGCCCTTTCAGTGTTTCTGAAAGCAACTTTTCCCTTGAAAGCAAAAAATTGTAGATGCCGAAAGTTGAAATTAAAAGAGGAATAGTGGGAGAAACGCAGCAGGCCTGGCAGCATCAGAGGGAAATAGAATTAACATTCCGAGTCCAGTATGATTTCTTAAGAAATTAAAGGGGCTGGCTAAGGGATTGTCTTTATGCTGTTGACATAAAGGGAGGAGGACTGAGTGGAGTAGATGGCGAGGATGTCCAGAGCAAAAGACAAATGGCATGGTAAAGGAGCGAATGAGATACAACAAAAATGATAATGACAGGTGTGAAAATGAGAAAATGGGTCAGATCTGTCTAGATCGAATCCAACCAAACACGTAAGATGTGAGGTGGGCGGAGTGGGTAGGTGATCATTTGAAATTGAGGAGTGATCATGCTGTTATGGATCAGATAAAACCCCCTCAAAGTATGTCAAGGAGATAGCCAAGACACTACCTTGTATGTTATTTATAATTAAATATAAGGCTGCTGTGTTCCAGATGTGATTCAATTGGTCAAACTATTAGACTAAGCAAAACACTTAATCTTACAACATAGTTAAAATACAAACATAAAAAAGGTATATCTTCAACTCTATCAAAATACTTAACAAAAAATATATATTTGATCTACTACTCATAACTGTTCCAACGTAGCAGCATCCCATAAACACACCCTTGGCAAAGGCAAATTAAGTAAAACAGATTTTTCCATTTGTTGTTTCCTCCAGTCCAGGAGAAGAAGAAAACCAGAAGAATGAATCGAGCAGCAGAGAGAGCTGTATCCAGCAGCTTTAAACCCCAACTTCCAAAAATGAAAGCAAAAATGAAAATCTGTGTGATCCTGACTCCACCCACTCATGCTTCTCTGAATAATATTTTTTTTTTAAATCCCAACTCCATGGAGCCGACAACTCAATGTCAGGTTTATAACAGACCACTTCAAAAGAAGCAGGATAGAACAAATCTGTCTGAAAGACACATCTCATAACCGTACCATGGTATTGTTGAACTCAATGCTGAGTCCTAAGGGCTGTAAAGTGTCTAACTTGAAATGAGATGCTGTTCAACTTGCTTAGAGAGTTGATGAAACACTGCTGCAAGCTCAGACAGAAACATGTGAATTCGAGGCGCTTTAATTGAAATGGTAAGCAACTGAAAGGTCAGAGCCATTCCTACCTCAAGTCACTGGAATCAATTGGTATTTTAAAAGGTTTTGTTAAGACTGGTTCAATTAATACGATTACCTACAGCTTCTGAAAGGCTGCTTTACATTCTGCTGCCTGAACCATATCTTTCATAAGAACAGAAGTCGAGTTCTGGTAGAATTCAGCCCGTTGAATTGACTGCCATTCAGTGAGATTATGGCTGAACCCCCCCGATCATCTGCAATTCCACTTTCATGACTGATCCCCTGAATCCCTTCCTGATTAAAAATCTGCATATCTCAGCAATGAATATTCTTAATGATTTAGCCTCCAGTGCTCTGAAAGAATTCCACAGTTTCGTTATCCACTGACGAATACGTTTCTCCTTATCTCAGAGTGATACTACTCTGAAATTATGTTCTCTTTTCCAAGACTCTCCCATAAAGAGAAATGACCTCTCAATATTGACATTCTCAAAATCCTCTAATAATTGTTCATGTTTCACGAAGAATGACACTTTATACAACGATCACTGTCCCCTAAATATTATGTCAGTATGATCAGCTTGGCCCACCTCATTCCCAAGAACCAGGGCTAGTGATTCTAAATGCACTTCCATGACATTAGACTATAAGATATGGGAACAGAATTAGGCCATTTGACGATTCAATCAAGTGTCCTCAGCCATTCAATCATTAATTGAATGTGTTGATACGTTTCCCAATCCCACTCTCCTGTCTTATCCCCGTATCTCTCTTAATCCCCTGACTAATTAAGAACTTAGCTATCGCAATCTTAAATACACTCATTGACTTGGCCTCCACAACTCTTCTGTGGCAAAAAGCTCCACAGATTAACCCCGTTCTGTCTGAAGAAATCCTTCGACATCTCAGTTTTAAAGGGTCATCCCTTCACTGAGACTGTACTCTTAGGTCATAGTTTCACCAAATAGTGGAAGCATCTTCTCCACGTCCACTGTGGTGGGGCAAGTCTCTCAGTCCTCTGTAAGGTTTAATCAGATAGCCCCTCATCCTTCTAAACTCCATCGAGTACATCGCTGCTCTTGTATTCTGGCTCTCTCAAAATGAATGCTAACATTGCATTTGCCTTCTTAACTACCACCTAAACCTGCATGTTAACTTTAACATCCTGAACTAGAAGTCCTTTGTGCTTTGGATTTCCGAAGCATTTCACTATTTAAAAAACAATCTACTCCTTTATTCTTCCTATTAATGTGCATGACCTCACTTTTTCCCACATTGTTCCATTCCTAGCCTGCCCAAGTCCTTTCTGTAGCCTCCCTGCTTCCTCAGAGCTACTTATCCCTCCACCTACCCTTGTGACATCTGCAAAGTTAGCAACAAAGTCTTTAGTTCTGTGTCATTTAGCTCCTTTCAGCTTCCCCAATACGGTCTCCTTAGTCTCCTCCACTACACTCACCCCTGCCCTATGTATGTTGCTGGTATCATGCACTGTGAAGATTGGTGCCACCTTATTTATGCCACCCATAATTTTGTATACTTCAATCAGATCACCCATTGGCTTCTCCTGCTCCAAGAAAAAACTAAGTTGATTTTGTCTCGCCTCATAACTGAGATTTTCCAACCCAGGCAACATCCTGGTGAATCCGCTGCACCCTTTCCAATGCTATCATGTCCTTCCAATGGTGTGGTGACCAGACCTGTACACAATATTCCACCTCTGGCCTAATCAATGTTTTATAAAGTTGTAACAAATGTCCTTGTTTCTATATTCTATTCCCCAGCAAATGAAGTCAAGCATCTTTCGTACCTTCTACACCGTCCTGTCTACCCATGCTGACACCTTCAGCAATCTTTGGGATTGTATAGCAATTTTGCCTTCTTACCCTTTTTTGCTTGTTTCTGTCCCCAAATTTGTTAATGGTCAAATATTGATTTGAGTTTATACATAAATTTCCAATCAGAACCTCAGATTAGTAAAAAATCTCATGATTTCCCAGTTCGCTTCAAGAAGAGATTTTGATCGGACCATTGACTTTTCCTATGCTTGACCACCCTGTCCTTGGTCAATGATATGTTCTAGGTAAGTTACTCTTCCATGAATTCACTTTTGGACAGTTGCATTCCAAGCCAGCTAACTGCAATGTTTCCACATGTCCTCTAATTGCATTTATGCTCTGTTCATGTGTTACTGTCAACATTACACTTACGTTGCATAGCCATTGTAACATTCTACACACGGTGATTGGTTTGTGAACACAGATTATGGTATTGATTTCTGGTTCTGGAAGTTGCTTCTATGTACAGATCACGCAGCAAGCAAAAAAGGGAGAACACTGATCACTCTTTGTTACAACATTGTCTAAGGAAACCACACATTTAGGCTAATTAGCTACAACTTAATTCATAAGCCTGTGGAATGCAGTGATTAGTGACTCTCCACTTCATGCATGGGATGTGCCTCCTTTCTTAGGAAGGGGGATCAAAACTGCATGCAATACTCAAAGTGCAATCTCACCAAGATCCTGTATAACTGCAGTAAGACATCCCTATTTCTGAACTCAAATCCTCTTAAACTGAAGGCCAATATAACACTTGCCTTCCTAATTAGTTGCTGCATCTGCCTGTTTACTTCCATTGGCTGATGTACAAGGATACCAAAATCAGTTTATACATCCACACTTCCCAGTATGTCACCATTTAAATAATACTTTTCTGTTTTTCACACTGAAGTGTATAAGTTCACGTTTATCCCACGTTGTACTGCATCTGCCATCTATTTACCTACTCCCTCGATTTGCCTAAATCACCTTGCAGCCTTCTCACAAAGCTAGCTAGTGTTGTGTCATCAGCAAACTTGGAAAGGTTTCATTTGGTTCTCCCATCCAGATCATTTATACAAATTGTGAATATCTGTGCTCAGTGATTCCTACTGTGGCTGAATAAAAAAAAACAGTGGTAAATCAGGCAACTGCCGTGTTACAGGAAGCATATCCTGGGAATTTTCCTGACTCTGTGGTAAGAAGCTTACATATCTGGCAACATTATCAAATAATCCACCTCACTCAATTTCTTTCCAATTGATAAGGCTCTTCAAACCTTGCTGTTGAATTTTCACCTGTCACTGGAAGGAACACTAACATTTTATCTCCACTCACAAAATTGTGAGTGTTTGATTTCTTGTCTGCTTCCTGTATGGCTGTCACCCACTCTTTTTAATCTTTCCCTAAGATTTGACAAGTAGTTCAAATATGTGGTCTCTGAACTCTGAGCCACCAATTTCTCCTTAATTACCTTATGCCTGAAAACTAATTCAAATGGACCAAATTTGGTAAATTCATTTGGTGCGTCCCTAATTACAAAAAGTGTGGATGGAGTTCCTTTATCCCCATCTGCTGGACAGTAATGGTTTTTAAATTTGCTGCTACTGTTCTACCACTCCCTGTGGTTCTGGATGGTACACAGTGGATTTGAATTATTTTACCTAAACTATTCATAACTTCATTTAATAATCTTGATGTAAAACTTGGATCTAATTGTAACGCTATGGGTAGCCTACATCTAATGAAACATTTGAGTAATTTTTTACATAATCCTTTTATCCATGATACTCTGTAATGGAATGCCTCTGGAAATCTGGTAAAGACATCCATTAGGGTCATTATGATTACTATATTTTGTTTCAGGAAATGGTCCTACACAATCAGTTAAGAGCCTTGAAAAAGGTTCCTCAAATGTGGGAATGGGTGTTTAGGGTGCAGGTTTTATCACTGACTGAGGTTTCCCAATTACCCCATTTCTGCAGCAGCAACAGGAACAGTGAGAGCGAGCACCTAGGGGCAGCTGGGAAGGTAAATTAATCCTTTAAAAACTTATCTCGTGGGATCAGGGGCCTCCATTTTTGCAGCAGCAGTGGGAACGGGGAGAGCAAGGACCAGGAGGCTGCCAGGAAGGTATATTAATCCTTTAATAACTCGTGAATCTTGTGAATAGGCAGAGCACATGCTGAGCACGGGACTGCTGAGTAAGTGAGGTAATATATTTGGAAGGTTGCTTTACCCGAAACACTACCGAAACACCAAAAAAAGAAGTTCTGTGCACCGATTCGGTAAGGTTACTAGCTTTTTTCAATAGTCTCTTTGGAATTCAGAACATTGAGAATGGATGTTCGGGCAGTTGCAAGCTCCCCCTGTAGGACGTGGGAGGTAAACTCCAATGCTCCCTGTGTTTCGGCTGACAGGCAGTAGGTTCAATAGTTTTTGTACACCGTTTGCTAATTCTGTCCTCGAAAACTTGAGATATAAATTTAAACTATTGGTCAAATTATATTTAAATTAATAGGCCATAGAATAATACAGTTACAGATCTACAGTGCAGAAAATGCCTTTTGGGCCAGTGCATCTGAGCCAGTCAAAAACAACCACCTCACTATTATAATGCCATTTTCCAGCACTTGGCCCATAGCCTTGGCAAATGCATATCTGAATACTTCTTCATTGTTGTGAGGGTTCCTGTCTTAAGGCAATAAGTTCTTGATTCTCACCATCCCCTGGGTTAAAAATGTTTTTCCCTCACATCGCCTTTAAATTTGATTTGATTTGATTTATTATTGACACGTGTACCTAAGTACAGTGAAATGTTTTGTTTTGTTTTGCATGCAGTACAGGCAAATCGTAACATAAAGGATCTAGGGGGTGACAGAACACAGCAAGAAATACAAAGTTACAGCTGCAAAGAAGGTGCACACAAAACAAGATCAACATTGGATTTGAAATTAGAGAGAGGTCTATTCAGAAGTCTAAGCTGTTCTTGAGCCTGTTAGTATATATATTTAAGCTTTTATATCTCCTGCCTGATGGTGGAACATGTAAGAGATTGTAACTGGGTGGGAGGGGACTTTGATGATGTTGGCTGCCTTTCTGAGGCATCAGGCAGTGTAGATGGAGTTAATAGGTGGAAGGTTGGCTTGCATAATGGTCTGGACTGTGTTCACAATTTTCTATAGTTTCTTGTCCTAGGCAGTGCAGTTATAGAGCCATAGATTCATATAGTATGGAAACAGACCCTTCATCCAATAAGTCCATGCCAAGCATAATTGCAAATTACACTGGTCCCACCTGCCTGCACTTGGCTCATATCCCTCTAAACATTTCCTAATCATGTCCTTAACTAAGTATCTTTTTTAGAAAGAAAAAGAATTGTCTCTTGTGTCTATTTTAAATCTTTCTCCTCTCACCTTAAAAATATGCCCCCCAGTCTTGAAATCCCCTACCCTCGGGAAAAGACACCTACCATTCACCTTACCTATGTCCCTATGATCTCTATAAAGTCACCGCTCAATTTCCTATGCTCCAGTGAAAAATGTCCCAGCCTATCCAGCCTCTCCTTTTAACTACCCTCTGTTCCTGGCAATAACCCGGTAGATCTCTCCTGAACCCTGTCAAGCTTAATAATATCCTTCCTATAACAGAGAGAACAGAAATGGGATACAGTACTCCAGAAGAGACCACACCAACACTCTGTACAATTTCAACTTAATGTTCCAACTTTTATATTCAAAAGTCTGAGCAATAAAGGTAAGCATGCTAAATGCCTTCTTAACTACTTTCTATGTCGAGTCATTAAGATGTACAGCATGGAAACAGACTCTTCAGTCCAACTCCTCCATGCCGACCAGATATCCTAAATTAATCTAGTTCCATGCGCCAACATTTGGCCCATATCCCCCTAAACCCTTCCTATTCATGTACCCACCCAGATGCCTTTTAAACATTGTAATTGTACCATTCTCCACCATTTCCTCTGGCAGTTCACTCCATACACACACCACCCTCTGAGTGAAAAATTTGCCCCTAGGTCCACTTTGAATCTGTTCCCTCTCACCTTCAACCTATGCCCTCTAATTTTGAACTCTGCTATCCTGGGGAAAAGACCTTGTCTATTTACCCTATCCATGCCCCTTATGATTTTATAAACCTCTATACGGTCACCCCTCAGCCTCCGACGCTCCAGGGAAAACAGCCCCAGCCTTTTCAGCCTCTCCCTATGGCTCAAACCCTGGCAATATCATTGTAAATCTTTTCAGAACCCTTTCTAGTTTCACGTGGGATCTAACCCTGCTAATAGTCTACCATGTGAATATGTGTCAAATGGCTGACTGCAGTCCATATTGAGCACATCTGCCCTTCATCAATCCTCTTCATCACTTCTTCAAAAAACTCAATTGAGTTAGTGAAACGCGATTTCCCACATGCAAAGCACACATTGACTATCCACAAACAGTCCGTACCCCTCCAAATACACATAAGTCCTGTCCCTCAGGATTCAGTCCAAGTTGCCCAGCACTGACGTCAGGCTCACCAGTCTATAGCTCACTGGTTTCTCTCTACCTTTAAAAGTGGCACCACGTTAGCCAAGCTCCAGTACTCTGGCACCTCGCCTGTGGCTATCAGTGATACAAATACCTCAACAAGGGACCCAGTAATTTCTTCCCTTGTTTTCCAAAATGTTTTAGGGTACTCCTGATCAGGTGATTTATCAGGGGAATTATCCATTTTTATGCGCTTTAAGATGTCCAGCCACCACCTCCTCTGTAATATGGACATTTTTCAAGACGTCACTATTTATTTTCCCAAGTTCACTAGCTTCCATATCCTTCTCCACAGTAAACACTGCTGCAAAATACTCATTTAGCATCTTCCCCAACTCCTGCTGTTCCACATATAGGCAGCTTTGAAGATCTTTAAGGAGCCTACTCTCTCCCTAGTCACCCTTTTGTCCCTAAGATATTTGTAGAATGGTTTTTCTAAACAGGACTAGGGAGAATCCTTACCTATTTCATAAAGATATTAAAGGGGAGAGGTTAACCAGGGAAAGAGTAGGGCCCACTCAGGAACAAGGGAGAAAATTGTGTGTGAAGCCGTAGGGTATTGGAAGGGTGTTGAATAAATACTTTTCTTTGATCTTTGTGGTGGAAGAGGAGAACATAGGTACAAAATTCAGGAAAAGGGACTGTGAAACAGTTGCACAGTTTGACATAGAAACTAGGATATAATTGGAGGCTCTGTCTGCCTAAGAATTGACTAAATCCCCCGGCCCGGATGAATTGCATCCAAGACTGCTGTGGGAGATGAAGCAGGAAATCGCAGGGACTCTTGACACAAATTTTCAAATGCATTCCGACCATGAGGGAAGTCCCCAGAGACTAGAGGAAGGCTAAAGTAGTTCCACTCTTCAAAAAGGGTAGTAAAGATGAACCAGGAAATGACAGACTGCTGTGTTCCATGTCAGTTGTTTGGAAACTGTTGGAGAAAATTCTGAAGGTGCGAATTAACATAGACTTGGAAAAGCATGAGCTAACCAGGGATAGTCAGCATGATTTCCTCAGTAAGAGTCATACTCATCCCAGAGAGGAGTGAACCTATGGAATTCTCTGCCCAAGGAAGCAATGGAGGCAGCTTCATTTAATATGTTCAAGACACAGTTGGATGAGTTTTTTGCATGGTAGGGGAATTAAGGGTTATGGGGATAATGCAGATAGGAGGAGCTGAAACAATGGATAGATCAGCCATAATCTTCATGAATGGCGGAGCAGGATTGATGGGCCAAATGGCCTACTTTTGCTTTTATTACTGTGAAAATATAAGAAATGGTGTTTGGTCTCTTGAAGAGCATTAAGGTAGATAAGTCCCCAGGGCCCAATGGTATCTACTTCAGGTTATTGAGAGAGGCAAGAGAGGTGATTGTTGGAGCCTTGACCAAGATCTCAATAGCCTTGCTAACCACTGGAGAGGTCTTGGAGAACTGGAAAGTAGCTAATGTTTCTCCCCTGTTCAAGAAGGGAAATGGGAATCTTCTAGGAAAGTATATAGCAGTGAGTTTTACATCGGTGATTAGGAAGTTATAGGAGAGAATTCTTAGGGATAGAATTTACACACATTTTTAGAAAAGCATGGCCTAATTAGGAACAGTCAGCATGACTTTGTGCAGGACAAAGTGAGGACTGCAGATGCTGGAGATCAGAGCTGAAAATGTGTTGCTGGAAAAGCGTAGAAGGTCAGGCAGCATCCAAGGAACAGGAGAATCGAAGTTTCGGGCATTCCTGAAGAAGGGCTTATGCCCGAAACGTCGATTCTCCTGTTCCTTGGATGCTGCCTGACCTCCTGCGCTTTTCCAGCAACACATTTTCAGCTTTGTGCAGGACAGGTCATGTCTTAATAACTTGAATTTTCAAGGAGGTGACAAAGGTAATTGATGAGGGTAGAGCAGTGGATGTTGTCTATATGGATTTTAGTAAGGCTTTAGACAAGGACCCTTATGGTAGGCTCATCCTGAAGATTAATATGCATGGGATCCGCAGTGACTTGGCTGCACGGGTTCAGAATTGGCTTGCTATAGAAGGGAGAGTGTAGTGGTGGGTGTTTTTCTGGCTGGAGATCTGTGACTAGTGGTGTTCTGCAGGGTTCCATACTGAGACCTCTGCTGTTTGTGATATATACAAATGACTTGGATGAAAATATAGGTGGGCGGGTTAGTAAGCTTGCAGACGATACAAAGATCGGTGGAGTTGTGATTAGTGTGGAAGGTTGTCAAAGGAAACAACAGAATATTGATCAGCTCTAGGTGTGGGTGGAGAAATAGCAGATGAAATTTAATCTGGGTAAGTGTGAAGTGCTGCACTTTGGGAGATCAAACCCTCAGGAAAACTATACAGTTAATGGCAGAACTGCGAATAGCATTGATGTATAGAAGGATCTTGACGTTGAAGTCCATATCTCCCTGAAAGTGGTCACACAAGTAGATAGGGTGGTAAAGAAGGCATTTGGCATGCTTGCCTTGATTGTTTGGAGAATTGAGTACAAGAGTCAGGATATCATGTAGCTTTATAAGACTTTGGTTAGGCCACACTTAAAGAGTATTGAGTTCACTTCTGGCCACAACATTACAGGAAGGAGGTGGAGGCTTTGGAGAGGATGCAGAGGAGGTTTACCAGGATGCTGCCTGGATTGAAGGTATGAGCGATAAGGAGAAGCTAGAAAAACTCAGGTTGTTTTCTCTGGAGCTGTGGAGGCTGAGAGTAGATTTGATAGAAATCTATAAAATTGTGAGCTGCTTGGATAGCATTGACGCTCAGAATCTTTTTTTCTCAGAGTTGAAATGTCTAAAACTAGGAGGCAGGCATTTAAGGTGAGAGGGAGAAAGTTCAAAGGAGATGTGAGGGGCAGGTTTTTTACGCAGAGAATGATAAGAGTCTGGAACACGCTGCCAGGGGTGATGATGGAAGCAAGTATGATAGAAACGTTTCAGGGGCTTTTTGATAAATACATAAATATATAAAAGGATATGGCCCAAGGGCAAGCAGAAGTGATTAGATTAATTTGGCTTCCTGTTTGGCACATCGTGGGCTGAAGGGCCTGTTTCTGTACTCTACAGTTCTATGTTCTCTGCATCCTCACAGCGCCAGGCACCTGGGTTTGATTCCAGCCTCAGGTGATTGTCTGTGTGAAGTTTGCACATTCTCTCTGTGTCTGCTTGGGGTTCCTCCAGTGCTCCGGTTTCTTCCCACAATCCAGAATCACCAGGTTAGGTGAGTTGGCCAAGCTAAATTGCCTGTAGTGTTCAAGGATGTGTGGGTTAGGTGTGCATTAGTCAGAGGTAAATGGTTTGGGGAATGGGTCTGTGGGTTACTCTTTGCAGGGTCAGTGTCGACTTGTTGGGCCTGTTTCCACACTGTAGGGATTCTATGATGATGATCAAGCTGGCTGTGTCACCTTATCAGAGTATGAATGTGTATAACAAAAGCAGAAATTGCTGGAGAAACTCAACAGGTCTGTCGGCATCTGTAGAGTGAAGACAGACTCTTGATGTCTCCAGCAATTTCTGTTTTTTATTCAAACTTCCAGCATCCAGCAGTTCTATGTTTCTGTACAAATAAGTGTATACGTATTAGGACTAGAGATAGGGCAGAATTGAATTCTGAATAGTTGCTTCTTTGATTGCCAGCTTAGTTGTGTGTTAAAGCATGAAATTGTTTCTAATGAGTTGGTTTCGAGTTTAATGAAGAAATCTGGCGGAAGTCTCTTTTGTTCCATGTAACAGTGATGATGAGATAAGGCGTACATGTTTGGTACAGTTTGTGGTGGCGTGGGGCTTGATTTCCAGAATGGTCCTTCCATGTATCACGTAACAGCGATATAACACAGCTCCATTTTGAGGCCCTCATAATTTATTTAAATCTTAATAAATAGTATCAGACCCATTCCTCTCTCCCTCAAATTGAATGCAAGATCCAACTATATTACGATCGCTGGTATCTCATGCTGCCTTCACTAGGAGACAATGAATGAATCCTATTTCTTTACAGAATACCAGATTGCCTGCCCTCTGGTCAGCTCCAGAATGTGTTGTGCTAAGAAGTTACCCTGAAAACATTCTACAAACTCCTCATTTCGGCTACCTTTTGCCCATCTGATTTTTTCCAGTATAGTTACGTTAAAATCTCTTATGAATATCACCCTCCTTTTCTGACATTATGTCTTCCTTTGTGCCCCACCCCTACAGTGTTATTGATATTTTGCCTGTACATCACTTCCACAAGTGACGTCTTGACTTTATTATCATCTCTCCCCAATCTGTTTCTATATCTACTGATCATTATGTACCAATGCTTAATCCAATACCACCTCCTTTTTAGTTTTAAACCCTCCTGGTGACTGAGTTCCCTTCTTTGCCACCATGACCTGGGTAGCATCTGCCTTGTAGGTAAAGACAGATGAAAATATTTATTTAATACCACAGCTATGCCCAGAGTCTCTGCAGAAATGCCCTTCTCCTCCTTTAACCACTTTCAATGTGCTTGGAAAACAATTTGGGATTAATTTGTTAGATGTCAGTCTTTTCTCACAATCCAACTTTCCTTCCCGAATTTGCTTTCTCACTTCCCCCTCTACACATTTGGTATCCCTCTTGGCTCTCAATTGTATTCTCTACTTGGCATTAGCACACTTTTATTCTTTATCTTCATTTCTATCTCCCTTTTCACCCAAGGAAACTGGATTTGCTTGTTCTACCTTTCCATTTTGAGGGCATATACCTTTTCTTTGAAGGTGACCCACTGTTCAACCTCTGTTTTTCCCATTAACCTTTGGTTCCAGTCTATCCTGCCCCACTGAGAGAGTGGGCTGGAGAGAGTTCAAATGAGTTTCACTAGAACGATGCTAGGAATGAAGGATTTTAGACACAAGATTAAAGAGATCAGGCTTGGTCTCCTTGGGTAAAAACAAATGCTGGAAACCAGATTCTGGATTAGTGGTGCTGGAAGAGCCCTTCTTCAGGAAGAGCTTCCTGATGAAGGGCTTTTGCCCGAAACGTCAATTTTACTGCTCGGATGCTGCCTGAACTGTTGGTCCCCTTGGAGCAGAGATGTTTAAGAGATAACTTCATTGAGATGTTCAAAGTTACATACAATTTCGATTGGGTAAAGAAGAGTATTTTGTCTCCACCTGTTAGTATGTTTGTAACTAGCATCCACACCTTCAAGATTATCAGCAAGAGAGTCTGGAGTGAAATGAGGAGAAACTTCTTTGGTGAAGGAGTTGTTAGGACTTGGAATCTGCTGGCTGGGAGAATGGTTGAAGTGGATTTCACAGAGTTTTCTATAGAGTGCTGGATATATATTTGAAAGGGATGAAGTTAGAGGGTGATGGAGATGGGGCTGGAGAGTGGGAATAGCTGGCTCTTTTGGGAGCCTTTACAGACATGATGGGTCAAATGGTTTCCTTCTGTACAATAAAATTCTATGATTTTTCCAATGACATATTAAGTTAAATGGCCTAACCAACATGTATTTTTGTGCCCCAACCCTTTTTGAATAAGGGTATTACATTGGCAGTTTTCCAATCCTCTGGGACTTTATCTGAATCTAAGGATTGTTGGAAGATTATAAATGCAACACTATTTCAGTAGCTACTGCTTTTAAAATACAAGGACGCAATCCATTAGTTTCAGGCACCTGTGAGTCTTCAGGCCTCATTAGCTTTCCTAGCACTGTTTCTTAGTGATCATTTTCAAGACAGCAGCAAAATAGAGGATCTAAGCTTATTGGCTTTCAGAGAATCATAGAATCCCAACAGTGTGGGAGCAGGCCATTTGACACATTGAGTCCACACCACCCCTCTGAAGAGTATTCCACCCAGACCCTATGACCCTGCATTTCCCATGGTTAATCCACATAACCTACACATCTCTGGGAGGATGTGGGAGGAAATTGGAGCACCCAGAGGAAACCCACAGACACATGGGGAGAATATGCAAACACCACACAGTGGCCCAAGGGTGGAATCAAATCAGAGTCCCTGGTGCTGTGAGGCAGCAGTGCTAATCACTGAGGCTTCCTTTCTCTGTTTTTTACTTTTTGCTCTTGCTGGTTTTCTCTTGAGCTTTTTCTTTTCCTCTTCATTTTGTTTTTTCGGCCTCTGGTGATGGTGATCCAGAAGTAGCTCCACCCTAGCCCAGGGTCTCCTGGCAAGTGAGGAACAGGTCCTTGACTAACTCCCCCGGCCCAGACCCGCAGGCTAGGCTAAGGCTCCAGGTCTGCAACTAGGCCCAGGTACCTGGAGAAGGGGAGTCTCAGCTTGGCTTGGTCAGTCTTCCTGTGCGGTTGTCTCATCCCACATGGACGTCTTATCCCCATGCAGAGATCTTCTTCAATCTTCGAGATCCGGGTATTCCAGCAATCATTCTTATCCAGGAATGATGGGCATCTTCGGCAGAGGCTTCCAGCACAGTATTTCCGCAGCTCGGTGTGACAGCCTCATCCCAGCTGCATCCTCAGGATAATCCATCATTCCTAAATCAGCTTTCCCTGAGCCTAGGAGCTGTTAACTGAACTGTGATGAACTTATTATTACATATGAGTTCTGTCATTGACATAAATGCCATAGTGGGGTCAGATGACAATAAATTTCTATTTGTTTCATTATTGCATTTATTTACTCGCTCCCCCCCCCCCCCCCCCCCAATACTTTTGGAACGCTATTAGTTTTTCTTTTAGATTCCTTACAGTGTGGAAACAGGCCCTTCGGCCCAACCAGTCCATACTGACCCTCTGAAGAGTAACCCACCCAGACCCATTTTCCCTCTGACTAGTGCACCTATCACTATGGGCAATGTAGTATGGCCAATTCACCTGACCTGCACCTCTCTGGACTGTGGGAGGAAACCGGAGCACCCGGAGGAAACCCACACAGACGTGGGGAGAATGTGCAAACTCCACACAGTCACCCAAGGCTGGAATTGAACCTGGTGCTGGGAGGCAGCAGTGCTAATCACTGAGCCACTGTGCCAGCATCGTTCTATTATGATTATCACTAATATCGCCACATTGGATGTTATACTTGCAATTTGAATGATATTGATAACTTTGCCATTGGCAGTGGCAGATTTTTTTTAATAGTGATGCAATATGTGCTTTCATTGGAGATTTAGCACAAACCCGATCACATCAAGGTCAACAACTGCAGCTTCTTCCCGTGAAATGCAGATTCCTTGGGAGGTTACATTTGGTTTTGTGACAGTTTGATGCACGAGGATAATGTATGTAGCCCTTGTAGCTTGTCATCTTGTCACAGTCACACTTCCGAGTGAGAAGGTGAAGGGAAGGTTCCAAAACACTGCCCCTCAGACATTGTGCCAGATAGAGAGTTGGCTCTTTATCGGTGTTGTAGTCAGACAGGGTGTAGCCATCTCCAGCAAAAATCAAACACTGCTGATCTGCAGGGGCATTGCGATTTGGAGGGGGTGGGGGGTGCGTGGGTCAGGGAGGAAGGAATCCCCTCCTTGTCCTGGATCTTTTTCTTCACACTCTCACGGGCCTCCACAGCCAGTGATGGTTTTCCCAGTCAGAGCCGTTACAAAAATTTGCATCGTGCTGCCACATGAGACCCAAATCAGAAAAGGAGAAAATGGTGGCAGGATGGAACACTTCTTCCTCCCTGAAATGTATTTCTATGGTGAGCTCTGGCCTATTTTCTTGAATATCTGCCAATGTTCCTCAAACCCTTCTTCTGCGTTTCAGGTCTTCTACTATCAACTCCTTCTGTAACTACGCTTCTTTAAGTTTCGGAGTTGTTTCCAACACAGGTCTCTCAACTGCAAACTGAATGCTAATATCTATGATGTTATGATGATAGCTCCCTTGATCGCTTACTCAGATAATTTATTAAACCTGCTTCATTACCATAAGACCAGATCCAACCTTGCTCGATTTCACCCTCCCCTCCCCAATTGGATTCACAACAGTTGTTCTCGGAAACAGTCCTCTGATTATATTTTATAAATTGTTTCTCATGACCCCTCTGAACTTGTACATTCAGAGAATCAAACTGGCAAAGTCACCAACAATTCATGTATGCATTGCTTACTGCCCTCATTATCTCAACTTAACCAACGCATTCCACCAGACCTCAAGTTCAGCTGGCCCATCTCGGGCACCTCCCTCCCCTTCCTGGTCCTCTCCATCAACAGTAACTGACTCAACAGTGACCTGGACTCCCACAGCTACCTGGACTCCTCCCACCTTGCCTCTTATAAAAACGCTATCCCTTATTCCCAATTGTTCTGCCGCATCTGCTCCCAGAGGACCAGTTCCACCACAGAATACAGCAGATAGCCTCCTTCTACAAAGGCCACAATTTCCCCTCCCACGTGGTCGATGATGCTCTCCAGTGCATTTCATCCACTTCCCACACCTCCGCCCTCAATCCCCCCTGGTCCTCATACTCCACCCTACCAACCTCCGTATACATTACATCGTCCTCTGCCATTTCCGTCACCTACAAACTGACGCCATCACTAGGTATATATTTCCCTCCCCACCCCTATCTGCTTTCCATAAAGACCATTCTCTCTGCGACTCTTTGTCAGGTTCCATCCCCCCATCAATCCACCCTCCCCTCCCAGCACCTTCCCCTGCCACCACAGGAATTGCAAAACCTGCAAAAACCTGCATCCACACCTTCCCCCTCGCCTCTGTCCAACCCCCCAAAGGAGCCTTCCACATCCATCAGTGATTTATCTGCATTTCCACACGTCAGTTACAGTATCAATTGCTCCAGATGCGGTCTCCTCGCCATTGGGGAGACAGGATGTCTAATTGCAGACTGCTTCAGAGAACATCTCCGGGACACCCATACCAACCAACCCCACAGCTCCACGGTCAAACACTTCAACTCTCCTTCCCACTCTGCCAGGGACATGCAGGTCTTGGGCCTCCATTTTAACACTCCCTAACCACCCGATGTCTGGAGGAAGAATGCCTCATCTTCTGCCTCGGAACCTTCCAACCCCACGGCATCAATGTGGATTTCACCAGTTTCCTCATTTCCCCTCCCCCTGCCTTATCCCTGTTCCAACCTTCCAACTTGGCACCACCCTCATGACCTGTCCTACCTGTCCATCTTCCTTCCCACCTATCCGCTCCACCCTCCTCTCTGACCTATCACCATTACGCCCCAACTCCATCTACCTTACGCACCCTCAGCTACCTTCACCCCAGCACCATCCCCTCCATTTATCACACCACCCTCTTTGACTCACAGCCTCATTCCTGGTGAATTGGCCATGCTAAATTGCCCGTAGTGTTAGGTTAAAGGGGTAAATGTAGGGGTATGGGTGGGTTGTGCTTCGGCGGGTCGGTGTGGACTTGTTGGCCGAAGGGCCTGTTTCCACACTGTAAGTAATCTAATCTAATCTGACCCGCTGTGCTTTTCCAGCGCTACACCCTTGACTCTGACCTGCAGTCCTCACTTTCTCCTATTACTTAGTGCCAATCTCCTGCCTTTTCCCCATGTCACTGCATGCCATATTGTTCTCTATTTTGCTTGCTCTTCCAGCATGTTGTTCACCAGTTATTGCTTTCTGATGCTTTCTCAGTCGCACACTCCTGCTGAGTTAGTTTAAAACCCCTCCAACAGCACAAGCAAAATACTCTGCAGGGGGACTCAGCCCCTGCTCTGCTCAGCTTTAAATTGTCAGGCTGGGCCAGATTCCCGAGAAGTAGTCCCAGTGCCTCAGGAGGCTGGAGCAATTTGGAGGGGACTACATTCGAGGTCCTGTTTGCTAACGTTCTCCATTGCTCCCAAAATGCCAACTGCACGATGACAACACCTTCCTGAATCTATCAATACATCATCAGGATTTCCCCAGGAGGGCCTGCAGACATTCTGGGACACGGGGCCAGGGGCTTGTGCTCCTACTGCATTCTTTGATGAATGCATCATTCTCAGTGATATCCAGAATGGTACACCAGTTCTCAGCTCTGGCAACTCCTGACTTTTCCTCCGGGACTGCCTGATGGTCACCTATTCCCCACTGGGCATACTTATCCCAAAGCTGATGGTCACCTATTCCCTACTGGACACACTTATCCCTAGCTTGAGGTGTGACCACCTCTCTGAATGTGCTATCCACAGAAGTCTGCCTCATGTGACTCCAGAGCTTGAAACCTGGAACTCAAGCTTGTACAACCAGTGACACTTGCTGCACCTGGGCTCACCAACGGCATGATAAGTATTCATGGCTTCTCACATTCCTGAGGATGTGCAATCAGCTTGGCTGAACTGTCCTGCTAGATCCCTTTAAACTATTATACTTGCCTGGACTTCTATGAACTTTAATATTCCTTTGTTATTAACTATAAACTGGAAATGAACATAGTAGACATTTATTGCCTTTAGTCACACATCACCTCCCTCTGCTGTGCCTACAATTTCTTTTGTCTCCCTATTGCTAGTTTCAAAACCTTATAAAAAGTAAATCACTGAGGTTGTAACAGTCCATAACAGCAGCTACTCAACAACTGATCTCTTCCCAAATATCCCATGTTGTCACTCAACCAAGCTCTTTGCAAGAGGTTTCCCCTCGCAGAACTGTTCACAGAATCTCTAGTGTGGAAACAGGCCCTTCGGCCCAACAAGTCCACACCAACCCTCAGAAGAGTATCCCACCCAGACCCATTCCCCTACTCTACATTGACCCCTGACTAATGCACCTAACGTATACATTCCTGAACGCTCTGGGTAATTGAGCTTGGCCAGTTCACCTAACCTGCTCATCTGTGGACTGTGGGAGGAAACTGGAGCCCCCGGAGGAAACCTACAAAGACATGGGGAGAATGTGCAAACCCCACACATTCGCCTGAGGCTGGAATCGAACCTGGGTCCCTGGCGTTGAGAGACAGCAGTGCTAACCACTGTGCCACCCGTGACTCTTGCCCACCTGACTACCCCACTTCCACGAACCACATAACTGCTGTGTCTGAATCAGGTTGGAACCAGAGTTTTAACATTGAGAGAGTGAGCAGTAGCCACATTTGCAGACGCTATTTATTCATAGTCAGTTCTAGGAAGAGAGGTTTCAGGGTGATGCAGCTTTCTGCCAGGTTGTGGTGAGTGAGCTGGTAATATTCTCTGGTTAGTTACTAGAGCAGAGATCTCAAGAGACCAGGTCACTCAGCGCCCCTTCCATCTGCGGAGAGACAGTATGCAGATGGTTCGGACCCCCCAATCTGTTAATCTCTGCTGCTCTGGGAAAAGGAGGGCCAGCATTAGTGACTGGTGGTTGGAGGGGTTAACGTTCTCTGGTCACCAGCTGGGTTAGTTTCGGAGCAGCGAAATACTGAAACCTGGGGAGAAACAGCATAGCGAAAGCTGTGGAACAAAGAACTGACACTTGATAATACTGTAATGCTTGGGCACCAACTCCTCACCCCCACACTGGGGTGGAGTTGAACGCCAGGACTCAAGCAAGGGTTCAATGCACTGCAGAAATCCAGCATTCCAATTCAAATTGTGACAGCGATGATTTAAATAAATAAAAACAAGATTGAGCTGCGTGACTTCATGCAGCCTGACAACAGAGGGCATGCAGCAGTCAGTCCAGGCAGTGAATATGTAGCCAGTGTACAGTCTGAGGGGGGAATCTCTGTAACTCTGCCTCACAGGGCTCCTGATCAACTCAAGCTGGTTGCTCCTGTTTAGGACACTTCCTCGGTTTCTCAATTCTCAAACTCCTCAACAATGTGGCCAGAAAAGAAGTTGGGCAGAAATAAGATTGGCAGTCACTGAAGTTCAAGCCCTAGCTTTCTGACTCAGCAAGAAGACCCCAACCAGTACAGAGAACTGGGATATCGATATGACATAAAGAAAGAAGGGGCTGACAGATACAGAACGGTTTAGATCAGAGTGGTGCTGGAAAAGCACAGCAGGTCAGGTCGCATCCGAGGAGCAGGAAAATCGACGTTTTGGGCAAAAGCCCTTCATCAGGAATAGAGGCAAGAAGCCTCCGGGATGGAGAGATAAAAGGGGGGTGTGGGGCTGGGGAGAAGGTAGCAAAAAGGTGAATGGGAGTGGGGATGGAGGTGATAGTTCAG
>NC_057725.1:69875933-69879146 GCF_004010195.1 Chiloscyllium plagiosum | reverse complement strand
GGTGGACCTGACCAGGTAGTCATGGAGGGAACAGTCTTTGCAGAAGGCAGAGAGGGGTGGGGAGGGAAATATATTCCTGGTGGTGGGGTCTGTTTGGAGGTGGCAGAAATGTCGGCGGATAATTTGGTTTATGCGAAGGTTGGTAGGGTGGAAGGTGAGTACCTTCTGTCCTAGTTACGGTTGGAGGGGTGGGGTTTGAGGGCGGAGGTGCAGGATTTGGATGAGATGTGTTGGAGGGCATCATTAACCACATGAGAAGGGAAATTGCGATCTCTAAAGAAGGAGGCCATCTGGTGTGTTCTGTGGAACTGGTCCTCCTGGGAGCAGATACGGCGGAGGAATTGGGTATACGGGATGACATTTTTGCAAGAGGTGGAGTGGGCAGAGGTGTAATCCAGCTGGCTGTGTGAGTCGTTGGTTTGTAAAAAATGTCAGTGTCAAGTTGGTCATCATTAATGGAGATGTAGAGGTTCAGGAAGGGGAGGGAGGTGTCAGAGATGGTCCAGGTAAATTTAAGGTTGGGGTGGAATGTGTTGATGAACTGCTCAACCTCCTCGCGGGAGGACGAGATGGCGCCGATGTAGCGGTGGAAGAGGTGGGGAGTGGTGCTGGTGTAACTACGGAAGATGGACTGTTCACCTGGACCATCTCTTGACACCTCCCTCCCCTTCCTGGACCCCTCCATCTCCATTAATTATGACCGACTTGACACCAACATTTTATACAAACCCACCGACTCCTACAGCTACTTGGATTACACCTCTTCCCACCCTACCTCCTGCAAAAATGCTATCCAATATTCCCAATTCCTCCACCTCCGCTGTTTCTGCTCCCAGGAGGACCAGTTCCACCACAGAACACACCAGATGGCCTCCTTCAGAGATCGCAATTTCCCTTCCCACATGGTTAAAGATGCCCTCCAACGCATCTCATCCAAATCCTTGCACCTCCGCCCTCAGACCCCACCCCTCCAACCGTAACAAGGACAGAACGCCCCTAGTGCTCACCTTCCACCCTACCAACCTTCGCATAAACCAAATCATCTGCCGACATTTCCGCTACCTCCAAACAGACCCCACCACCAGGGATATATTTCCTTCCCCACCTCTCTCTGCCTTACACAAAGACTGTTCCCTCCGTGACTACCTGGTCAGGTCCACGCCCACCAAGAACCAACCCTCCCGTGCTGGCACCCTCCCCTGCCACCGCAGGAATTGCAAAACCTGCGCCCACACCTCCTCTCTCACCTCCTTCCAAGGGCCCAAAGGAGCCTTCCACATGCATCAAAGTTTCACCAGCACATCCACCAACATCATTTATTGTATCAGTTGCTCTCGATGCAGTCTCCTCTACATTGGGGAGACTGGACGCCTCCTAGCAGAGCGCTTTAGGGAATATCTCCAGGACACCCGCACCAATCAACCCCACCGCCCTGTGGCCCAACATTTCAACTCCCCCTCCCACTCTGCCGAGGACATGGAGGTCCTGGGCCTCCTCCACCATCGCTCCCTCACCACCAGACGCCTGGAGGAAGAACGCCTCATCTTCCGCCTCGGAACACTTCAACCCCAGGGCATCAATGTGGATTTCACCAGTTTCCTCATTTCCCCTCCCCCCACCTCACCCCAGTTCCACCCTTCCAGCTCAGCACTGTCCCCATGACCTGTCCTACTTGCCTATCTCCCACCTATCCGTTCCACTCTCCTCTCTGACCTATCACCTCCATCCCCTGCCCCATTCACCTGTTGTACTCTTTGCTATCTTCTTCCTTCCTCCTCCACCCCCCCCATTTATCTCTCCACCCTGGAGGCTTCCTGCCTCTATTCCTGATGAAGGGCGTTTGCCCGAAACGCCGATTTTCCTGCTCCTCGGATGCTGCCTGACCTGCTGTGCTTTTCCTGCACCACTCTGATCTAGACTCTGATTTCCAGCATCTGCAGCCCTCACTCTTGCCTAGATACAGAAGGGGACAGAACAAGCGAGAAAGGTGAAGGACACTTGAACAAACATTAAGGATCCATGGCTTAATGAACTGGGAAACTTTTGAGGGATACAGGGGTGCTGTGGTAATGTCACTGGACACAGAGGCTAAAATTTGGGGGTCATTGGTTCAAATCCCACCACGGCTGCTGGTGGAATTTAAATTCAATTAATAAATCTGGAGTTATTCTCAGGAATAGTGATCATTAGCGTATTCCTATTATTCTAACAACCTGTCTGGTTCAGTGAAGGAAACTGCTGTCCTTACCTGATCTCTAGATCCACAGCAATACAGTTGATTCTTAACTGCCCTCTGAAATGGCTGGGGGCAAACCACTCAGGAACTTAGGACGGGCAACAAATGTTGACCTGGCCAGCAATGCCACATCCCAGGAAACAATAAAGGAAAAAAAAAAGCACAAAGAAACAAAAAGGTACATCAAATCTTCTCAAAAAGACTGGTTCGACCTCAGCTGGAGTACTGTGTTCAGTTCTGAGAGAGGATGCACTGGGGATTTACCAGAATGGTGTCAGGGATGAGGAGCATCAGTGAATGCAGAGAGAGATGGGAGAGGCTGAGGGAGCAGGGAATGGTCTCATCTAGTAGTTCAGAATCCTAGCAGGGTGTGGTACAGGAAACTGGGAAATGCTGTGCCCAGAGACAGGAGAGCCAGCAACTGGAAGACACTAATTCAAGGGGACTGGAGGAAGAACGAACCTTTGTATAAAATACAAGTTGAGATCTGGAATCCACTCCCCTAAAGGGCAGAGGAGACCGATTCAATTGTATTTTCAGAAGTCAATTGGATAAATAGTGAATAAAGACGTTGTCATAACAGGGGAAAGGAGAGAGAACTGAGCCTGCCCTGGATAGGGTGGAAGTGAGTGCGAAGAGAGGCAGGATTGGCCGACTGGTCTCTGTGCTGCTTAATTCCCTGACTGTATGGAGAGGAGGTCACTTCAGCCCTGCAAGTCCACAATGATACTGATTTCCTTCAAATGGCAAAGGCTGCGCAGCAGACAAATGGCAGCGGAGTTCAACCTCATTCGGACTTTCAAACACCGCTTCAAGTCCCATCAAAAGCAGATACTGATCTCGGGGAAACTCCGACAGGATAAACTTGTCCAGCTCGGAATCGGTCTTCACTCCAGCCAGAGCTTCAGTACGAACCATAGTGATCCTGTCAGGACAAGACGACACATAAAAATGTGAAACACACAGAGGGGGGGGGG
>NC_057725.1:69871790-69875435 GCF_004010195.1 Chiloscyllium plagiosum | reverse complement strand
GCGAGCGCACGCGACGGAGCGAGGGGGGGAGCGAGCGCACGCGACGGAGCGAGGGGGGGAGCGAGCGCGGGCAGCAGAGCGAGGGGGGTAGCGAGGGGGGGAGCGAGCGCACGCGACCGAGTGAGGGGGGAGCGAGCGCGGGCAGCAGAGCGAGGGGGGGAGCGAGCGCGCACAGTGACCATGCAAGAGAGTGAAGGGGGAGGGCATGTGAGAAAGACAACGTGAGGAAGAAAGGGTGAGCGGGGGGGAGGAGTCCGGAGCAGGGGTGGGGGAGCGCGGTGTGAGCTCTCTCTCCCTCTCCTCCTCTCCCCTCTGCCCTCCCCTTCTTGAGATTCTGAGGCCGGGGTCTGCTCCTAGCCCCAGCGCTAGGAGCCAATGAGTCTGTGCTCACCTGAATACTGGTCATCACTCCATTGGCGAGGACAGACAGTTTCCCAGCCATTGTCTTCACTCCCTGCTTGAAGTGGGTCATATCAGGTCCAGATGGGAGCATGCTACTCACTCTGACAGCATCTGGAACAGAGACAAACCCCTATTGGAGTATGGAGCGTCTCAGAGCGAGCAGATACAATTAGGCCACAAGATCTGGAGACCTCCAGACTTCGGAGGCTCAGAGCAGGCCAAGTCCATTCGGCTCTTGAAGCTTGCCGTACCATTCAATCTGATCCTGGCAGGTCCTCTCTCTCTCTCTCTCAATGCCTTCTTTCCCGCTTTCTCCCCAGAGGTCTTTAATATCCATAAATTTACATCTGCCTATCTCGAATACATTCAGTGACCTGGCCTCCACTGCCTTCAGTGGTAGAGAACTCCACAGCTCCACTGTGTAAAGACATTTTTCCTTTGTCTCCTGCCCTAACCGGGGTTCCCTCGTATCTGAGACTGTGATCCCTGGATCTCTCCCCTCCCTGGCCAGGGGAAAGACCATCCCCTGTCCAGTTCCACTGGCGTTGTATATGTTCAAATCAGATCAGATCCCGTCATCATTTTAAACTTGAGGGGACACGGGCTCAGCCAAACCAAATCGCTCCTCATAGGACAGTCCAGCAATCGCTCATAACAACTTCATGACTGTCCAGTCCATTTAGCTGGGGAGTTCAAAACTGCACATATCGATTTTTTTTTTTAATTATTTGGGTTTAGTTTTGTACTGTTTTGAATTGCATTGTTTTAAAAATGTATTTTTTCTTAATAAAAATATATTATTAAAAAAACTGCACATATCATTCCAGGTGTGGTCTCACCAAGGCCCTGTGTAATTGCAGTAAGACACTCCCACTTCAGAACTCAGATCCTCTTACAATGAAGGCCAATATACCATTTGCCTTCCTCATTGCTTATTGCACCTGCCCGTTTACTTCCATTGACTGGAGTAAGCGAACACCTAGATCTCTTTGGACACCACTGAAATAATACTCTAGGTTTCAGTTTCTCACACCAAAGTATATATCTTCACAGTTAAGTACGTTGAACCCGGTGAAGCTGGCCCATTTTCTGGTCAGCTAGAGTCAGTTTCACAGCTGCCAGACCCTGCTCCACAACCTGCAGGTGATTAGATTACTTACAGTGTGGAAACAGGCCCTTCGGCCCAATAAGTCCACACCGACCCGCCGAAGCGCAACCCACCCATACCCCTACATTTACCCCTTACCTAACACTACGGGCAATTTAGCATAGCCAATTCACCTGACCTGCACATCTTTGGACTGTGAGAGGAAACCGGAGCACCCGGAGGAAACCCACGCAGACACGGGGAGAACGTGCAAACTCCACACAGTCAGTCGCCTGAGGTGGGAATTGAACCCGGGTCTCTGGTGCTGTGAGGCAGCAGTGCTAACCACTTATGCTTATGAGCATAGTGTTCCTTCCCCAACCCTGACAGTAACTGCGCTGCTTCACAGACTAATCAGCTGAGGTAGCATGGGAGCTGCTCTGACGGAGAATGCTCACCACTCAGCTGGTCACAACTGTTTTTAATTCCTTGACAGGTTTCCCTTCCAATGCAACTGTACCACACCTCACCTCTGCCACCATGCAAGCTCTATCGATAGAGAGAGCTGCTCCTGACCCCAGCTCAGAATTTCTCTGGCTGGCAAGGAGATACAACACGAACATTGTTGCATTCACCCTGAATTTTTGTTTAATTTCGTTCACAAGACGAGGGCATTTATTGTCCATCCCTAACTGCCCAGCAGGCAGTTGAGGGTCAAGCACATTGCTGTGGGTCTGGAGTCACATGTAGGCCCAGACCAGGTAAGGATGACAGTTTCCTTCCCTCAACGATATTAGTGAACCAGATGCACTTTCCTGACAATCAACAACGGATTAGTAGTCACCATTAGATTCTTAATTCCACAACCTGCCATGGCAGGATTCAAACTTGGGTCCCAGAACCTGACCTGGGTGGCTGGATTAAAGTGACATTACCACGAGATTATTGTCTCCCCAATCAAATCCTGGGGGTTCCCACTGACCACACACAAACTCAGGGACTACAATGGGAGGTCAGAATACCGCAGCAACCTCACTCCCCAAAGCCTGCCCACCCTCTACAAGGATCAAGTCAGGATTGTGAGGGAACAGTTTCCCACTTGCCTGGATGGGGGCAGCTCCAATAACACTCAAGAAGCTTGACACCATCCAGAACAAAGCAGCCTGTTTGATTGGCACCACATCCACAAGTATCCACACCATCCACCACCGATGCTCGGTATGCACTACTGCAACTATCGACAAGGTGCACTGCAGGAATTCACTGAGGCTCCTTAGACAGCAGCTTGGAAAACCCACGGCCACTTCCATCTCGAAGGACAAGGGCAGCACCCCACCTGCAAGCTCCTCTTCAGGCCACACACACACACACACACACACAATCATCATCCTGACCTCAACATTTATCACCGTCCCTTCACTGTTGCTGGGCCCTCCCATAGGACATTGTGGGTCAATGGTTCAAGGCGGCAGATGTAGGGGTATGGGTGGGTTACGCTTCGGCGGGTCGGTGTGGACTTGTTGGGCCGAAGGGCCTGTTTCCACACTGTAATGTAATCTAATCACCATCACCTTCTCAAAGGTAACAAGGGACGGAGAAGAAATGCTGGCCCAGCCTCACTAACCTCCCCAGACGTGGGCAGCAACACACTTTTCCAGCTCCCACTGCGTCTCTCCTTTCCTGTTGCTATCACCACTTCCAACCCAAACTGTGCTGCTGACTGCTCCAGCCTCTCCAGGCTGGGCCTCTGTCACATCGGGCATGACACTGTGGCTCTGGGCCAGCTCTGCAGGGGCCTTTTACCTCAAACTATAGGGCACTGGAAGTGGCCGTTGGGCCCACCACATCTCCACCCAACCATGCAGACTCCAAGGGTATCCTGGCATGTGCTTTAACCACGATCCTAGAAGACGCTGGCACCAAGGATTCACTCACCTGCCGTGTCGGCTTTGCCATCACCAAAGAGCTCAGAGGAACTGATGGAGGAGCTTCCAGACAATCGATCCAATCGGGCCCTGGCTTCAAGCTGGCACATGGGAAGGTGGAGAGGTGAGAGGATGGAGAGGGTATGGTGAGGGCAAAGGGGCCAGGGGTAATGCAGAGGTGGGAGCGGGGTGATGGAGAGGAATGGGAGGGGGAAAGGGAGGGGAATGGGG
>NC_057725.1:69862031-69865979 GCF_004010195.1 Chiloscyllium plagiosum | reverse complement strand
CCAAACACTCCCAGCCCCTTGCCCCCCCGACACACCCCTCACTCCCAGCCCCTTCCACGCTCTCGCCACCTGATCTCCTCCTCACTCTGTGACAGTTCTGCCCAGTACTAACCTCCCCCCGGTCCTCACTCCCGAAGAACATGTCAGAGGAGATGGCCTTGGCGTTGGCAAATTTCTGCCGAGCCTCATTGTGTTCAGGAGGTCCACTGCTGTCTGCTTTCCGCCGACTTGCTGGCCTGTAACCCAGGAGATAATCTGACAAAATTAACTGGGCTGCAGTCGAGATAAACGGAGGAAGAGTACAGGATACTGTAATAACTATCCAGACACAAAAACACGTGTTATATACACACACCTGAACAGAGACTTGCACAGAACACTGAAACAACTACATATACTCATGAGTGCAGACACGTGCATGCTCTATAAAACACACCCACAGGCATGTTTAAACCCATATTTTGATACACACATACTCATAAATATACCCACGAAGAACACAGCATCATGCTATTATTCCTGATGAAGGGCTCATGCCCAAAACGTCGATTCTCCTGCTCCTCGGATGCTGCCTGACCTACGGTTGCATTTCCAGCGCCACACACTCGACACCAGTACTTTCTCATCCTATCAATAATGTAACACCCAGAACTGTAACTGGAATACTCCAGCTGAGGTCTAAACAGTATCTTAGAAAATCTATCATAACCTCTCTGCTCTTGTACTCTGTGTCCCTGTTCATGAAGTGACCAACTGCCTGCACAAGACTGTGCGAACCCCCTGGGAAACCACACGCACCATCACCAGCATCTTCAACCAGGCCAACATCCCTAGCAGCGAGGCACTGACCACCCTTGGTCGGCTGCGATGCGTTGGGCACATCGTCCGCATGGCTGACACGAGAATCCCCAAGGTGTTCTATTCCTAGACCCAAAATGGCCGGCCAGTTGTCTCAGCTGGACAGAGGGAACCTTCAATGCCTCAATAAGTGAAGTTCAGCGTTCCCACTGACATCTGGGAATCACTGGCCCAAGACCGCCCAAAGCAGGGGAGGAACGTCCAGGAAGGCAACTTCAAGACTTGCCATCTGGGAAAAAGCGGAAGCCAGGTGAGATTCCATGCCCCATTCACTTCTTCCCACAAAACCTTCTGGCCCAAATATGGAGTATGCAGAAGCTGTATCAGACTGTACAACCACCGACGGACTCGCCCCGAGAGCAGGAGAGAGCCATCCTTGTCTACGAATGAATGAAGCTGCAAGCATTGTATGGCTTTATTAACAGCTCTCTCCCTCACCTTGCCTCCTTTAAAATGATCTCACATCAATCTCTCTGCTCCTGTGCCCCCTTTAGAATAGCACCCTCTGTTTTGCATGGTTTCTCCATGTTCTTTGTCAGACTTTTATCACCTCACACTTTCCCAGCATTTATCTGCCCACTCCACCAACTTGTCAATGTTTCTGATGTTCTCCACTGGCCTCCTCACATATACAATACTTCCCAGTTTTATGTCATCCGTAAATGTTGTAACTTTCCCCTGCACACCAAAATCTGTATCAATCATACAGATCAGGAAAAACAATAGTCTCAAATGTGACCTCTGACAAACTCAACTATAAGGCATCCTCCAGTCTAAAAAAATCACCATTGACCACTCCTCTGTTTCCTACCCCTCAACCAATTTTGCATTCACACTGTATATGGTGACCTATCACTTTATTCACAAATCTGACATGTGACGCTATCAAATGCCTTGTATACATCAGAGAGGATGCATAGCCAGTTATACAGGACACTGAAATAACAGACACACGCGCACAGAGATTGTAGAAGGTTACAGAATTCTCCAACATGCTGGATAAAGTCTGACCTCTCGGTTGCTGGCTGCCTACTGGAGATGCTCACGTCCACCTCCTTGGCTTGCTCCTTCTCCAGTGTCAAGCGATGGCCTCCATCCATCTGCCAGTGTAAGCCAAAGCCATCCCCCAGTGCAAAAGGGTTATCTCTGTACCTGTCGATAACACAGGAGGGAGGGCGTGCTTAACTCACAGTATCTATCAACTCCACCTCTCACACAGAGACTGTGACAACCCACTAGACCAGAAACCCGTCAGGATAAATTGGGCTGGCTGGTTATCATAAAAATCCAACTGGCTTCCTTTCAGTGCACAGAACGTGTTATCCTTGGAGCCAACTCATCACCAAGAATTAGATTAGATTACATTAGATTAGATTAGATTCTCTACAGTGTGGAAACAGGCCCTTTGGCCCAACCAGTCCACACTGACCCTCCGAAGAGTAACCCACCCAGACCCATTTCCCTCTGACTAATGCACCTAACATTATGGGCAACTTAGCATGGCCAATTCACCTGACCTGTATATCTTTGGACTGTGGGAGGAAACCGGAGCATCCAGAGGAAACCCACACAGACACGGGGAGAATGTGCAAACTCCACAGAGTCACCCGAGGCTGGAATCAAACCTGGGACACTGATGTTGTGAGGCAGCAGTGCTAACCACTGAGTCACCATGCCACCCCTCCAGAACACAAAGAGAAATGCACACAGTAACAGGCCCTTCGGCCCTCCAAGCCTGTGCCAATCATCACGTCCTTAAAAAATAAACCTGCCCATATTCAGTCCGTACCCCTCAATTCCCTCCCTATTCATGTAACCATCCAGGTGCCTCTTAAATGTGCTGCTTCCTCCACCTCTTCTGGCAGTGAGTTCCAGGCTCCTATCACTCCCTGTGTGAAAAACTTCCCTCCCACATTTCCCTTGAACTTTCCCCCTCTCACCTTGAACCTGTGTCCCCGTGTAATTGAAACTTCAGCCCTGGGAAAAAGCCTCTGACTATCCACCCTATCCATGCCTCTCACAATTGTGTAGACCTCTGTCAGGTCTCCTCTCAGCCACCGTCTTTCCAGTGAAAACAATCCTAGTCTTTTTAACCTTCCCTCAGAGCCAGTGCCCCTGAGACCAGGCAACATCCTCGTGAACCTTCTCTGCACTCTGTCCAAAGCTTCCACTTCTGTCTGGTAGTGTGGTGACCAAAACTGCACAAAATACTCCAAATGCAGGCTAACAAGGGTTTTGGTATGGCTGCCTCATGGTTTGCCAGCTCTTGTACACCATGCCCTGGCTGATGAAGGCCAGCATGCCATATGCCTTCTGAATCACCTTGGCCACCCGTGTTGCCACTTTTAGGGAACTGTGGGTCTGCACACCCAGATCCATCTCTATGTTAATGTTCCTAAGGGTTCTGCCATTTTCAGTATAATTCACACCTAAATTTCATCCTCCAAAATGCATCACCTCACATTTGTCTGGATTAAACTCCATCTGCCGTTTCTGTGCCCAAGTCAGCAATCTATCTTTATCCTATCTGCAACTCCACCAACCTTTGTGTCATCTGCAAACTTACAAATCAGACCACCCGCATTTTCCTTCAGATCATTTATATATACAACAAACAAAAGAGGATCAAAGACTGATCCCTGTGGAACACCACTACTTACCAGTCTCCATTCTGTAAAACACCCTTCCACCACCACCCTCTGTCTTCTATGACCAAACCAGGTTTGTATCCATCTTGTCAACCCACCCTGAATCCCATGTGATTTTAGCTTATGTACCAATCTGCCATGTGGGACTTGACCAAATGCCTTCCTAAAGTCCATTGCAGCAGTGGGAGTGGTGAGAGCACAGGCTAGGGGGCTGCCTGGAAGGTAAATTTCCCTCTTAAGGACTTATTTTTTTTTTAGATTAGATTACAGTACAATGTGGAAACAGGCCCTTCGGCCCAACAAGTCCACACCGACCCGCCAAAGCGCAACCCACCCATACCCCTACATTTACCCCTTCCCTAACACTACGGGCAATTTAGCATGGCCAATTCACCTGACTGCACATCTTTGGACTGTGGGAGGAAACCGGAGCACCCAGAGG
>NC_057725.1:69835742-69861447 GCF_004010195.1 Chiloscyllium plagiosum | reverse complement strand
ATCTTGTCAAGACCATTCAGGATTTTATAAGTTTCAATTAAATCCCTCCTCATACTTCTAATCTTCAGTAGAAGTGACCCCAGCCTGTTTGAAATAATTATCGTATTCACTTACTTATGTTGCCTTTTACATTTTTTAAACTTAGTTTACCGATTTATTTACGACATTAACACTCAGAGTAGAATTGACCTTAACCACATACCAGAGACGCATGAAACAGCAATCTTTTTTCTTTGTACAACCATTTCCAGTTGGCTCTAATGAATTAGTTGGTCTCCTGCTTTACCTGTTCCTCTTTTAAAAGAAATCAGCTCATTTATCCTCATAACTGGATCCTCCCAACATCTCAGTGAATCTGTTATATCCTCTGAAAGCGCTGAAACCACATCCTGCAGCAGCTCCCCATCACCTGCTTAAGAACTAGGGATGGCCAATAAATGCTGGCCCAGCCAGCACTGCCCACGTCCCCAGAGAAAAACCATTCACTGTGCAAATCTGGCCCTTCTGGTTTGATCGGAATCCATGACCACGTGTTCACAACTCTTCTGCATGGAAACCAGTTTCTTCTTTCCTCACTCTCTGAAGCCATTCACCATTTTTAACAATTCCTACCTCACCTTAACCTTCAGCTCTCCTGTCTTCTCATGTTAACAGAAATCCTTCGATCTTGATACTACTCCAGGAAACATTTGCTGCACTATCTACAAAACCTCCACAGGCTATACTAATGGGACATGGGCCCCAAACCAATCACGATAGCTGGTACTTGAACTTGAATTTGATGAATGAATCTGGAATACAAGACCGGTCTCTCAGTAAAGGTGACCATGTAACTACCATCAATCATTGTAAAAATCGATCTGGTTCACTAATGATCGTTTGCGATCTGCTGTCCTTCCCCAATCTGGCTGACACTTGGCTCCAGACTCTCAACAATGTCCTCTGAGATAGTTTAGCAAGCAGCTTGGTTCTTCGGGCAATTGGGATGGGTAGTTAAGTGCCGGCCCAGCGAGCGGCACCCACATTACATGAAATACAAAACAAACATTTTTAAAGCTAGGGCAGAAAATGGAACACGCATCAGTGCAGACCTAACACGTGTTTTTGAGGGTCAGAATACCTTCTTTTCTTTTGAACTCTACTGTTCACTTAATAGTAAAGATGACCTGGTGCTGTGCCAATGGTATATAATGGAACAATACAGATTGCTCTGTGCTGTGCTGATGGCATATGTCGGAAACAGTATTATGACAGGGTGCTGTGCAGATGGAAGGACAATGATCTTCGTGGGTGCTGTGCTGACAGTATTTTCTGTATCAGTCAATACTGTAACTGTATTTACACTCTGCAGCAAATTGAAACATTATTATTCAGGGCCTACATTGGTGGTCCAGAGGCAAACGCAGCTTCCTCCAACACGTCCAGCTTTGAGCGCGACGATTTGGCTGAAACGGGGCTCTCCTGTTCAATAGTTTGCATCTCAGTCAGGACAGAGTGCGATACTGGGCTGGCAAGTGAAGGAAACAGACACTGATCACCGAAATAATTCAAATCAGATCATTTCATGTATACATATATCAAGTCTAGACAACCTGCCCCTGAGGCATTTCTCCACTGCAGAGTGCTGACAGAACTCAACCAGACTATGGTCACAAATATGGAACCTAACAGACGAACATTAAATATGTCTCGGTAATTGAACAGAACTTACTGAAAAACCCTGAATGTGCTAAGAATTATGAAGACTACCAATACAGGTAGTTCTGGGATAATTCATGTTTCAGCAGCACAATTTGGCTATAACGCTGCTGAAGAATTAGGGAACAGTATTTTGGAGGATGCTTACCTTCGTTGACGATAGCGCCATTCCAGTGGGGATCTGCCGGCACACTTTGTGCATCAAAATCTCCACACTGTTCTGTGCATGCAACAACATTCTTGCCGTTGCTCGCACATGTGACGGTGATGCCAGACTTCATGTCGATCTGTGCACACGCCGACGATACTATCTTGTTCGGCGCATGCACGATGTCCACATTGAATTCCCTGCACCGTTCTGCACATGTGCAGTGTCAGTGCAGCTTTTGTGCTGTACTGCACATGCGCCGATGTCAGCTGCCAACAGAGCAGCTCCCTGCGAGGGGCGCCGTACACAGAGCAGCTCCCTGCGAGGGGCGCCGTACACAGAGCAGCTTTCTTACATTTTTTAACTGTACTGTGTTAAATTTACTTTTGTTTTGTTAATACGTATGATCTCAGCCTGCACTTCAGCTGTCCTATACTTTGCGTTAGGCGTCTGGATGATTTGAGTGATCGTGAATGATTTTTTTTAGCTGCTCTGCCCTGACCCCACTTTTACCATCGGCCCCATTATTTACATTAAACAATTTTGTATTAAATGAGGTTATGCAGGAACACAACTATGGTGTTATAGGAGAACTACTCACACAAGACCAGAGGAATTTCTTATGTGATTGATGTACGTACGCTAGATTTAATCCCAAACAGAGCCCTGTCACCTGCTAACTGAAGAAACATACCAAGGCAATGCACCTTTTAAATTCAACAGAGGTTTAAGGAACAACAGTTTACCAGTAAACTTCTGGGGAAATGCCTTGACCAATTAGAGTCCACCTATCAGCAACCTTTTTCTCAAGCAGTATAAATTGCTGCTCCTATGAAATTCAGACGATATTGCATCTGTTCTGATGGATGCAAGATAATAACAGTACATCTCTTTTCAACGATACTACTGTTCTAGTCTCCCAGACAACAAAATGACTCATATTCCCAAACTCTCTAATGAAGGCCCATTTCCCCCCTCACCCTTTCCTAGTAAAGTTTTCCCAAGCTTATTCACATACCCCCTTCCGCCCAGGCCCATTCCAAGTCGCTCCGCCTGCTGTCGTTTCTGCCCCTCCAGGTTCTGCAGCCTCTTCTCTTCCATTTTTCGATCAATCTGCAGCTCTTGGTAGGCGAGGCGCATGGACGTGACACTGAGAAAGAATGAGAGGAAGACATTCAGGAGCGAGAAAAGATGACAAACGGAGGACAGCAACAGACAGTCAGGCAGCAGCTTCCCGCAGTGTGGCTCGATGTCAAAAATGAGCACGGCTACACAGCACTCAGCCTGAAACATTACCGGAACGAAGAGAACTGGAGAGGTCTCTGGGTATCGCGTACGATTCTACACACCACACATTAGGGAAGCTGTCAAGGCCTTTCGAGAGACTGCTCAAAACATTAATTACAATGGTAATGGAGAGAAGGGGAGCTTCAGATAGATATAGAGGAAGGAGAAATTAAGACAGTTTTCCTCAGAGAAGGGAAGGTTGAGTTAAGATTTGAGAGAGATCTAAAATTACAAGGGGTCTCGACAGAGTAGACAGAAACTGTTGCCATTGGTTGAGTTACATGGGATCCATGGTGAGTTGGCAAGTTAGATGCAAAATTGGCTTGGTTATAGAAGACAGAGGGTACCTGTGGCAGGGTATTTTTATGACTGGAAGTTGTGTTCCGCAAGGATCAGTGCTCGGACCTCTGTTGTTTGCAATATATGCAAATGATTTGGATGAAAACGTCAGATCAGCACATTTGTAGACGACTTGAGAATTGGTTCCCTCAAGTAGCTGAGGTCTGGAATGGACTATCTAAGAGTGTGGTGGAGGCATGTTTCTCTTGAGCGGTTAGGGTCAGGAATGTACGAAGTGTGTGGTAGAGGTAGGTTCATGTGAGTGGCTAGAATCTGGAACATACTGTCGGACAGTGTGGGGGAGACTGGTTCACTCGAGGCCTTTGAGATGGAATTGGCTCATTAGTTGAAAAGGAAACATTGGCAGAGGTATGGGAAAACACTCAGGAGTAGCACTACATGAATCGCCGCAATCGAGGATTAGTGCAGAAACAACAGGTTGTTTCTATGCTGCAGCTATTCTCTGAAGGAATGGAGAAGCTTGAGCTGTTCTCATTGCAACAGACATCAACGGGAGATGGAATCACAATGTCAAAGCGTTTGGTTTGCAGCAGCCGCAGAGTTGGGAACAGAGGACAGTAATTTAAGGTTGTCTGATTGTGTTAATGCTGCTTGTCTGCTGCGGTTCTGTTCGCCGGGCTGGAAGTTTTTGTTGCAAACGTTTCGTCCCCTGTCTAGGCGACATCCTCAGTGCTTGGGAGCCTCCTGTGGGTCGATGTGTTTGTTGATGGCGTTTGTGGATGAGTGCCATGCTTCTAGGAATTCCCTGGCTGTTGTTTGGCTTGCCCTATGTCACCTAGACAGGGGACGAAACGTTTGCAACAAAAACTTCCAGCTCGGTGAACAGAACCACAGCAACGAGCACCCGAGCTACAAATCTTCTCACGCTGCTTGTCTCTCCAAAGATGCTGTCAGACCTGCTGTACATCACTAGCTCTTTGTGTTTTTATCTCAGTGGGGAGAGGTGAAGGAAATTGGGTCAGGTAGGAGGAATCTGAGAGTGCATCAAAAAGAGAACATCACTCCAGTTCAGCCTTGTAGTCCGTGATGGTTCTTCCCAAATCCAATCCTCATATCCCAGCGATGCTCAGTTTTAGGACCTGTGATAAGTGCCTCTGTCGTCTGGACCCCTCTGGGGAATACTCACATTGACACTTCAGCTTGCTTCCTGGCCTCAGCAGCCTGCTGTTCCATAACTTTCTCCGCCACCTGAGCCTGTCGCTCGATCTCACTGAAGGTCTGACTGCTGACCTTCTGGGCACCCAGCTGGAACAAGAACAGAACATGGGCTCAAAACGTGATGACCTGCGCAACTCATCAGAGGGCAGGGGGGCCACTCTGTTCCCCAACGTCTATGCTAGGACCACTGCGGCGTTTCAGTGTATACGAACAACTCGGATATTAGGGAACAGAATACATGCAAACAGAATTGCTGAGAAAGAGACACATTCGGTCGAAGCTTTCCATCTTACACTCATCAGAACAATTCGCAAGAATTACCAAAGTAAAGCTTAGCCAAAATTTGTACTGTACAGGACAAAATTGCTAATTGAATGACAAATTGGTAGAGGTCTTGCAATAGAGAATGTATCAGTTAGATGGTAACTGACAGTTAACTGTCAAGCTTTAGTTAAATCTAAACCAGATTTAACCGACCGGTTGACTTTGATTGGTCAGGTTTAGAAACTGAGAAAATAGGACGTATAGACCCTTTGAGTCTGCTCTACCATTCAAAATGACCATGGCGGATCATCCAACTCAGTATCCTTTCTCCTCTTTACTCCCTTTAGCCCTAAGGATTATGTCTGACTTCTTCCTGAAAACATTCAATGCTTTTGACTCATCTACGTTCTGTGGTAGAGAATTTCACACACCCACCACTCTCTGGGTGAAGAAATTTCTCTTCATCTCAATCCTAAACGGCTTACCCCATGTCCTTAGACTGGGGAGTCCAGTCTTCGGGAATATCCTTCCGGCATTTACCCTGCCTAGTCTTGTTAGAATACCAGAGGTTTCTTTGAAATGCCCTCCTCATTCTTCTAATATGATCCTAACTGATCCAGTCTCTCTCCATCACCTGAACATCAGTAGTAGGGAATATACTGGAGAAGCTTTTAGGGACAGGATTTACTAGCATTGAGAGAAGAATGGGCTTTTTGGGGACCGTCACCATGGCTTTGTGCGGAGGAGGTCTTGTCTTACTAATTTGGTGTATCTTTAAAAGGATATGGACCAAATGGAACCAGGTCAGATTGCGCCGTCTGGTCGGTGATCAAATGGTCTGTCTCCATACTGTATGACTCTAAATAATGAAGATGATTGATGAGGGCAGGGCAGTGGATGTTGTCTAAGTGGTCTCTATTAATATATTTGACAAGGTCCAGAAGATTAAGTCACATGCCATTCATGGCGAGTTAGACTTAGAATCTCTCCAGTGTGGAAACAGGCCCTTCGGCCCAACAAGTCCACACCAACCTTCCGAAGAGTAACCCAGCCAGACCCATCCTCCTACCCTATATTTACCCCTAACTAATAATCTACACCATGGGCAACTTAGCTTGGCCAATTCACCTAACCTGCACACCTTCAAACTGTGGGAGGAAACCGGGGCACCCAGAGGACACCCACACAGACAGTTGCCAGAGGCTGGAATCAAACCCGGGTCCCTGGCACTGTGAGGCAGCAGTGCTCACCACTGAGCAACTGTGCCGATTGTTGACAAGTTGGATAAAACAATTGACTTGCTCAGAAAAGATAGAAGGTAGTTTTGAAGGGGTGTTTTTCTGATCAGAGGTCTGTGACCAGAGGTGTTCCACAAGTATCAATGCTGAGATCTCTGTTGTTTGTAGTATTAATATTTGGTTGAAAATGCCGATGGTCTGATTAGTAAATTTGGAGATGACATGAAAATTGGTGGAGGTGTGAATAGTGAGGAAGGATATCAAAGGATGCAGAATATAGACTGGCTGAAACATTAGGTGGAGAAACAGCAGTCATCTGGATTGTTGTCATATATTTGGGAGGTCAAACGCAAGAGGAAAGTATTCTGTAAATGGCTGAACGAAAGAGGAGCGTGGATATACAGTGTAAGCTTGGGGTGCAAGCAGAAGTATACAAAATTATGAAAGGCATGGATAGGAGAATAGTTGGAGGCTCTTTCTCAAAGTGGAAATGGCAAATACTCGGGGGTGTAAGTTTAAGGTGAGAGGAGGAAAGTTTAAAGGAGATGTGCGAGACAATTTCTTACCCAGAGGGTGGTAGGTGCTTGGAACACACTGCCATGGGAGATGACAGAAGCAGATATGATAGCAAAGTTTAAGAGGCATTCAGACAGACGCATGAACAAGCAAAGAATAGAGGGATAAGGACCACGTGCAGGCAGTTGGGATTAGTTTATGGCCAGCACAGACATGGTTCCTGTGTTCTATATTCTAACATCTTAAATTTGGTCAATAGTCAGCAAAGGAGAGTGTGCCCATGAACAAGGCAGACAGAGGGATCCAGGAGGTAGTGCTGAAGTAGCCTCAGCTCTTTTGCTTGTTTAACAGGTTTGACATACTTGCTCCGTGGATTTTGGGGGCGGGGGGGGGGGGGGGTAAGAGAAACGCTGTTGTATTTAAATGCACACAGTATATGAAACAAGGTAAATGAGCATGCAGCGTAGATTGAAAATTGGCAGGTATGATGTTGTTGAGATCAGAGAGACCTAGCTGCAAGGGGATCTGGTCTGGTAACTAAATATTCAAGGATACATGTCCTATCAAAAGGGCAGGCAGATGGACAGGGGTTGCCTTGTTAGGAAGAAATGAAATTGATTACAAAAAGACGAGGTACTGGGCTAATGGTCAGATACTTGGTAGTATGGATGAGCAGAGGGATCTCGGTGTCCATGTACACAGATCTCTGAAAGTTGCCACCCAGGTAAATAGTGCGGTGAAGAAGGCATATGGCGTATTGGCTTTTATTGGTCGAGGAATTGAGTTCCGGAGCCCTGAGGTCATGTTGCAGTTGTATAAGACTCTGGTGCGGCCGCATCTGGAGTATTGTGTGCAGTTTTGGTTGCCATACTATAGGGTTGGGAATGAACACAGCAGGTCAGCAAAAGAAATGACCGAGGAGTTAGAAACAAAAGCCAGTAAGGCTAAAAGGAAGAACAGATAGGGAGGGACTACTGGACACGGCAGGATTAGCGGTCTCAAGTGCATTTGTTTATAAGATAAAGCAGATGAACCTAGAGCTTGGATTAATACATCTAACTGTGGCATTGCACCTCTTACTGGTTGCAAGGAGGACATGATTGGCAGCTTCAAATTCCAGGATTTAATGCTTCAGGTGTGATCGAGAGGGACGTAAATGAGGTCGGGGACTTGCGTTACTGATACAAAATATCACAGCTATACGGAGGCAGGACACCTTGGAGGCATCATCCAGTGAAGCCGTAGGCCACAGCACAGGAATAAGAATAGTGCAACCACTTTGATAGTGTTGGACTACAGGCCTCCCAACAGCCAGCAGGTGATAGAGCAACAGATATGTCGACAGATTATAGAAAAATGTGAAAACAGGGTTGTTGTGGTTGGTGATTTTAATTGCCCTTGTATTGACTAGGACTCCCTTAATGCGAGGGATTTGGATGGGAAGACAGTTTGTTAGGTGCATCCAGAATGGTTCTTTGAAATAATCCAGACTAGAGAAGGGGCCGTGCTAGACTTGATATTGGGGTATGAGCTCGGCCAGGTAATCAAATGTGGGGGAGCATCTGTACGTTTTAGGTTACTTTCGGATAAGGATAGGCGTTGTCATTGTGTGGCAGCACTAAATTGAGGGAAGGCTAAGGGAATATTAAGCAGGAACTGGGGTACGTAGATTGGGGTTGTCTGTCTGAGGGTAAATCCACAACTGGCCTGTGGGAATCGTTTAAGGCCTGGGGTTCAGGACTAGCATGTTCCTGTGAAAGTGAAGGATAAAGATGGCAGCACTCAGGAATCTGAAACCGAAGACAGAGCCCTCAAGAAATATAAAGAAGGCAGGATAGAATTTAAACAAGGACTAAAAGGAGCCGGAAATGACTTTGGCCAACAGGATTAAGGAAAAATCCAAATGCTTTTTATACATAAGGGAAAGGATAAGCCCACTCAAAGAAATTTATGCAGGGAGCTGGAGGATGTGGATGAGGTCCTTAACAAATAGAAGATAGAGGGTGTTTTTCAGAATGGAGACCGGTAATTACTGGGGTTACACAGGTTCAGTCTTAGCTCCTCTGTTGTTTGTAATACATATGAATGACCTCGAGGAAAATGTGGGTGGTCTGATTAGTAAGTTTGCAGATGACACAAAGATTGGTGGAGATCTTGATAGTGCCGACGATCGTGTAAGTTTTACAACAGGATATAGATAGATTGGCGATTTAGGCACAGAAATGGCAGATGGAGTTTAATCCAGACAAATGTGAGGTGATGCCTTTTGGAGGATCAAATTTAGGTGTGAATTATACTGAAAATGGCAGAACATTAACAGACAAATCTGGGTGTGAAGGTCTACAGTTCCCTAAAAGTGGCAACACAGATGGCCAAGGTGATTAAGAGGGCATATGGCATCAGCTAGGGCATGAGAGTACAAACATTGGCAAATCATGTTGCAGCTATACAAAACCCTTGTTAGGCTGCATTTGGAGTACTGTGTGCAGTTTTGGTCACCACACTACCAGACGGAAGTGGAAGCTTTGGAGAGAGTGCAGAGAAAGTTCACCACAATGCCTCCAGGGCTTTGGCTCTGAGGAAAGGTTAAAAAGACTAGGATTGTTTTCACTGGAAAGACGGTAGCTGAGAGGAGACCTGACAGAGGTCTACAAAATTATGAGGCGCATGGATAGGGTGGATAGTCAGAGGCTTTTTCCCAGGGTTGAAGTTTCACAGGGACACAGGTTCAAGGTGAGAGGGGGAAAGTTTAAGCGAGATGTATGAGCAAAGTTTTCTCATGCAGAGTGTGGTAGGAGCCGGGAACACACTGCCAGAGGAGGTGGTGGAAGCAGGCACCTGGCAACGTTTAAGAGGCACCTGGATGGTTACATGAATAGGGAGGGAATAGAGGGATACAGACCGAATACAGAAGGTTTGTTGCTTAGTTTAGTGAGGGCATGATGATCAGCATAGGCTTGGAGGGCCGAAGGGCCTGTTCCTGTGCTGTATTACTTTTTCTTCTTAATACTTTGCATCGACATTCATGAAAGAGAAGGGCATGGTGGATAGTGAGTGTAAATAAGGATATGTTTATATTCTCAGGCATGTCAATATAAAATAGGTGGTGTTGGGTGTTTTGAAAAATACGAAGACAAGTCCCTAGGATTGATGTGATGTAACCCACAATACTGAGGGAGGCAAAGGAGGAAATTGCTGGGGCCTTGACAGAGCTCATTGCTCCTGTTTAGTCACAGGAGAGGTTCCAGAAAGCCAAAGTTGTTCCTTTGTTTAAGAAAGGCAACAGGATAATCCATGAAATTACAGGCCTCTGAGCCTTGCATCAGAGGTAGGGAAATTATTGGAGAAGATTATTAGGAATAGGATTTACTCACATTGGGGAGAATATGGAATTATTAGAGATGGACAGCATGGCTTTGTGCAGGGGAAGTCTTGCCTTAAAAACCTGACTGAAATTTTTTAAAGTAGTAACAGAGTTGATTGATGAAGGCAGGGCAGCGGATGTTGTCTACATTGACGTTAACATGGGTCCCTCATGGCAAGGTGAAGTGACGTGGAATCTGCAGTGAGCTGGTAACTTGCATACAGAACTGGATTAGAGATAGAAGACAGAAAGTAGTGGTAGGTGTCTTTTTTCCTAACGGGAGATCTGTGAGCAATGGCAATCCACAGGGATCGGTGCTGGCTGAGATTCCTCTGGTTTGTGATATATATAAATGATTCAGAGGAGAATGTAAGATTAGTAAGTTTGGAGACAACGCAAAGATTGAGGATGTTTGTGGAATGTAAGATTGCCAGAGGATACAGCAGGATACAGATAGGCTGGAGACTTGGCTGGAGAAATGGCAGGTGGAGTTTAATCCAGACAAATACGAAGATCCAACACAGTAAACGAAACAACCCTTAGAAGCACTAACATACAGAGGGATGTTTGTGTACAGGTCCACGGCTCCCCGAAAGTGGCAATGCAAGTCAATAATGTGGTCAAGAAGGCATCATCATGCTTGCCTTCATTGGTCGGGACATAGAGTATAACAATTTCAAGTCACATTGCAGCTGCTCAGAACTTTTAGTCAGGAACTCTGCACACAATTCCATTGCCACATTACCGGGAGGATGTGGTGGCTTTGGAGATGGTACAGAAAATGTTTAATAAGATGTTGCCTAGTTTGGCAGGGTATTAGCTATGAGAAGAGACTGCAATTGTTTTCACTTGAATGTCAGAGGCTGAAGAGACACTTGATAGAGGTTCACAAAATTATGAGGGGTATGGATAGGTTGGAATCTTCTTATTAGGGTAGAAATGTCAATTACTAGGGGATACAGATTTAAGGTAAAAGGGGAGAAGTTAGAGGAGATGTGAGAGGCAAACACAACAGCACCTTTAATATGCATCTTAACAGATACATGAATTCACAGAAGCAAAAGGCATCATGTGTGGTTGCATGGCTTGGTGGGCCAAAGGACCTGTTCCTGTGCTGGACTGTTCTTTGTCAAGTAGGGGTTACAAACACAGATTCATAGAATCATACATCACAGAAGAGATGCTTCAACTGATCAAGGCTGTACTGCCAGACATACATGAAATAGTACGAGCCCCACGTTCCAATATGGGATCCATAGCCTTGAATGTTATGATATTTCAAGTGCTCACATACTCATCCATGTATATTTTAAAATTGTGAGGTTTCCCTCTTCTACTACACTCCCAGGCAGAGCTTGCCAGACCACCACCACTCTCTGGGTGAAGACATTTTCCTCAAGTCTCATCGAAACCTCCTTACAAGTGAAAAAGGGGGCTTACTCCCATTCGTGCCCCTCACCATCTTGGACAGCTCAGTCTGGTCCTCCTCAGCCTTCTCTGCTCCAAAGAAAACAACCAAAGCTTATCCAGCCTCTTGTGACAATCCTTTGAGAGGTGTATTTTGCCCTGGTTTATTTTTGAAGAGTTTTTTTCAGACAGGGGTACCAAGTTGTCTCCTCAAAGCCATGGAGGTAAATAGCTTGAGGCACCCTAGGGATTTGTTTTAAAAGTTGTAACAATAGAAGCAACATGAACAGGTGCAGTCAGGCTCCCACAGAACCAGGGTTTTAGTTTAACTTTCAGTAGCTGTTGGGAGTTTTGAAGCTAGCTGTGGAAGCTTATACATCTCTCTCAGCTACAGCAAAAAGCTGGAGTTCTCCCTCTCTGAGAGAATTTTCTCTCAGTGTTCTTTCCTCCTGGACTGGAGAAGTACGGCACGTCAGACAATCTGTTTTACTGAATTTGCCTTTGCCAAGGGTGTGTTTATGGGATGTTATTATATTGGAACAGTTGCTGTTTAGTTGTTACGTCGTCTACTATTCTGTTAAGTTTGCCAATAGAGTTAAACGTTATACCAATTTTTCTGTTTTTAACTGGATGCAAGAATAAAGGGCATTTCACTTAATGTCAAGTAATGTGACCAATCGAATTACGTCCGAAACATAGCACCTGTAGCATCTTTCAATAAGATAGGAGTGAGGGTCTAGGCTATCTTCTTGATCTGTCTGAAGGGGGCTTGGCCTGGGCTATTCAGCCCATTGAGTCTGCTCCACCGTTCAATCATGGTTGATAAGTTTCTCAACCCCATTCTCCCGCTTTTCCCCGTAACCCCAGATCCCCTTGATACTCAAGAATCTACCTGTCTCAGTCTTAAATATACTCCATGGCCTGGCCTCGAAAATGAATTCCATAGACTCACCACTCTCTGGCTGAAGTTTCACAGTAATAGAAGCAGAAGTAGGCCATTCGGCCCATCGGGCCTGCTCCACCATTCATTAAGATCATGGCTGATCTATCCACCATCTCAGCTCCTCCTACCTGCAGTATCCCCATAACCCTTAATTCCCCAACCATGCAACAAACCCATCCAACTGTGTCTTGAATATATTTAATGAAGCTGCCTCTCCTGCTTCGTTGGGCAAAGAATTCCATAGATTCACTATGCTCTGGAAAAGCAGGTCCTCCTCATCTCTGTCCTAAATTTACTCCCCCCCTAATCCTGAGGTCTTGTCCCCTTGTCCTAGTCTCACCCACCAGCAGAAACAACTTGCCTGCCTCTATCTTGTCTATCCCTTTCATAATTTTATACGTTTCTCCTTATCTCCAATAGAAAAGGTCTTCTCTTTACTCTAAGGCTGTGCCCTCGATTTCTCGTCTCTCCCATCAATGGAAACATCTTCCCAACATCTACTCTGTTCAGGCCATTCAGTATTCTGTACGTTTCAATGAGATTGCCCCTCATCCTTCTCAACTCCATCGATTACAGACCCAGAGTCCTCAAACTTTCCTCATTTAAGCTTTTAATTCCTGGGACCATTCACTTTCTAGCTGAAATGCTCCATCCCAGACAACACCCTGGTGAACCTTCTCTGCACCTCGTCCAGTGCAAACACATCCTTCCCACAGTATGGTGACCAAAACTGCATGCGGTATTTCAACTGTGGCCTAACCACAGTTCCATACTGCTCCAACTTAACCTCCTCGCCTTTATAATCTATACCTCGACTGATAATGCCAAGCGTTTCTTATACCTTCTTAACTACCCGATTTACCTGTACTGCCACCTTCAGGGATCAATGGTCAAGCACCTCAAAATCCCTCTGACCATCCCAATGTCTTGCCACTCATTGAGTATCCAGTAGGAGGAAGTGAGGACTGCAGATGCTGGAGATCAGAGCTGAAACATGTGTTGCTGGAAAAGCGCAGCAGGTCAGGCAGCATCCAAGGAGCAGGAGAATCGATGTTTCCGGCATAAGCCCTTCTTCAGGAGGGCTTATGCCCAAAACATTGAGTACCCAGTGGCAAGTTTCAAAAGAAAACTGGAAAATATCTGAAAAGGAGGGGTTTTCCAGGTTAGGAACAAAAAAACAGGGAAATGGGATTAACCAGAAAGCACTTTCAAAAAGTTAGTACAGACACAATAGACATATGTGGTCCTGTGGCGAAAGTGAGGACTGCAGATGCTAGAGATCAGAGTCAAGATTAGAGTGGTGCTGGAAAAGCACAAATGTCAGGCAGCATCCGAGGAGCAGGAGAATCAATGTTTTAGGCAAAAGCGGAAGGGCATTTTGCCGGAACGTCGATTTTCCTGTTCCTCGGATGCTGCCTGACCTGCTGCGCTTTTCCAGCACCACTCTAATCTTGACATATGTGGTCCTATGCTGTGTGATTCTATTTTCATCTGTCTGTCTCTCTTTCTCAGTCTATCCCTCAAAGTGACTACCTTTCTTCGTAACCCAGTCTTTTGGTCACTCCTTATGAACTCATTCTGCGGTATGTTGTACAGAGATCTGAATACTGTGGTTGGGGATGGTGGGGAGCATAGGTAGGTGTCAGCAGACACAGTGCACGAATTGCAGAATCAGGCTGAACCGGGCAACACACAGTTATCAGACTGTCACCTACATCCACTTACCCTCTTCCTGCCGGAGCTTGGTTTCTTCTTGCCGATTAAACTGGGCTTCGTCTCTGGAAAAGACGCACAAATCAAGAAATCGGTTAGAGGTCAATGGGTGTCAACTCTCCCCCTGACCCCACCACCAGGTCATGCACCCTGCCTCTTTTCAGCCAACACCTTCAAAGGCCCCTCCAGCTCTCGCCCTGTTGTCCCTGCCAAGGCGGAAAGTGAACCAGATAAGAGAATGTATTTGTGGGTGAAAGTCAAGACAGTCAGAGTGTGACACAGGCCACTTCACTGAGGGTGTGATGAAGCTGTACACAGCTTCCCCTTAATACCAACCCTTGCCCATTTACATCACCGCACTCTATCAACTCAGCTTTCTCCTTCCTGGCCTGACTGGTACAATTACAACGTTTAAAAGGCATCTGGCTGGGTATATGAATAGGAAGGGTTTAGAGAGATATGGGATAAGTGCTGGCAAATGGGACTAGATCAATTTAGAATATCTGGTCAGCATGGACATGGTCGATCGAAGGGTCTGTTTCTGTGCTGTACATTTCTATAACTCTATGACTAACCTTTCCATCAATACATCAAAGGAAATATATATATATCCACTCTCAAGCAGAGTCCATACTTTGGATAAAGATATTTCTGAGCTCTTTCCTGGATTTATTTGTGACTATGTTTCCTTTACAAAGTACTGGTTTCAGTCAGCTTAGTCACCTTCTCCAGGTGTTCCCTATTGAATTCGCTGACAACCTTGAAGATCAGTTCAATCCTTCGGCTCTGCATTTCCAAAGTGTGAGCCTGCTCAGACTTTCCTGACAATGATAACGTCCCAGCTCTGCCTTTTCAGTGTATCCATAACATTCTTTTTGGAAAGATGGGTGCCAAAACAGTGACGGTTAGAACAGAGGGTCATGCTATTTCGGTCAGAGGCCCAGACAGTGGTCTGGGGGCAGGTTTGTGGTAACGGGGGGATTTAAATTCGATGATTTAATAAACCAGAAATAAAATGTTAGCCTCAGTAATGGAAACCATGAGATAATCATCAACTCTTGTGAACCAGATAGGTTTCTATAAATACCTTTGAGGGAAGGGAATCTGCTGTCCTTACCCAGTCTGGCCTCCATGCAGCTCCCAACAGAATAGCCAATGTGGTTCAGTTTATCTATCTCCTAAAATGGCCTGACGAATTGCCACAGAAAAATCGATAAATGTTCGCAAAACCAAGCACCCAGCATCTTTCTCAGCATGGAAAATGACGAGCATCACTCTGTCTGGTTGATCTTATGTTTCAATTGTACATGGTTTTATGACGTCAATGGCTGGCAGTGAAGATTAACTTTGACAAAACCAGCACGTCACTATCTCCACATATGCCTCATTGATCAACAAAGCTCTCCATACTAGTATCAGTTTATAAACATAGGCGGCAGAGAAAAAGCCACCAGAATATGTCAGTATTTCTGCTCCATTCTAGCCTCCACACAGAGTCATAGAGATGTACAGCATGGAAACAGACGCTTTGGTCCAACCCGTCCATGCCGACCAGATATCGCAACCCAATCTAGTCCCACCTGCCAGCACCCGGCCCATATCCCTCCAAACCCTTCCTATTCATATACCCATCCAGATGCCTCTTAAATGTTGCAATTGTACCAGCCTCCACCACTTCCTCTGGCAGCTCATTCCATACCCGTACCACCCTCTGAGTGAAAAGGTTACCCCTTAGATCTCTTCTATATCTTTCCCCTCTCACCCTAAACCTATGCCCTCTAGTTCTGGACTCCACGACCCCAGGGAAAAGACTTTGTCCATTTATCCTATCCATGCCTCTGATGATTTTGTAAACCTCTAAGGTCATCCCTCAGCCTCCGACGCTCCAGGGAAAACAGCCCCAGCCTGTTCAGCCTCCCCCTATAGCTCAGATCCTCCAACCCTGGCAACATCCTTGTAAATCTTTTCTGAACCCTTTCAAGTTTCACAACATCTTTCCGAAAGGAAGGAGACCAGAATTGCACACAATATTACAACAGTAGCCTAACCAATGTCCTGTACAGCCGCAACATGACCTCCCAACTCATGTACTCAATACTCTGACCAATAAAAGAAAGCATACCAAACGCCTTCTTCACTATCCTATCTACCTGCAACTCCACTTTCAAGGAACTATGAACCTGCACTCCAAGGTCTCTTTGTTCAGCAACACTCCCGAGGACCTTACCATTAAGTGTATAAGTCCTGCTAAAATTTGCTTTCCCAAAATGCAGCGCCTCGCATTTATCCGAATTAAACTCCATCTGCCACTTCTCTGCCCATTGGCCCATCTGGTCCAGATCCTGTTGTAATCTGAGGTAACCCTCTTCACTGTCCACAACACCTCCAATTTCGGTGTCATTTGCAAACTTACTAACTGTACCTCTTATGCTCACATCCAAATCATTTATGTAAATGACAAAAAGTAGAGGACCCAACACCGATCCTTGTGGCACTCCTTTGCCTCTTGCCCGAGATGTTATGGTTCGGTCTGCTAAGTCTATAGCAACTGTACCTTCTAGTAAGGATTCCATTCTTTTACCTCATTGATGGCAACCAGGATACATGGATACCAACTAGCTACAAAAAGGCACGACCCTCTCTCACTAGTATCCTTATATACAGATAAGGAAGGACACCAGTTCGACTGGGACAACACATCCATCTTAGGACGAGCCAAACAGAGACACACACGAGAATTCCTAGAAGCATGGTAAGCCAGCCGGAACTTTTTTTTTAGATTAGATTAGATTAGATTACAGTGTGGAAACAGGCCCTTCGGCCCAACAAGTCCACACCGACCCGCTGAAGCGCAACCCACCCAGACCCATTCCCCTACATTTACCTCTTCACCTAACACTACGGGCAATTTAGCATGGCCAATTCACCTGACCTGCACATCTTTGGACTGTGGGAGGAAACCGGAGCACCCGGAGGAAACCCACGCAGACACGGGGAGAATGTGCAAACTCCACACAGTCAGTCGCCTGAGGCGGGAATTGAACCCGGATCTCTGGTGCTGTGAGGCAGCAGTGCTAACCACTGTGCCACCGTGCCGCCCATTAACTCTATCAACAAACACATTGAATTAGACTCCATCTACCACCCCCTGAGAAAAGAAACAGGAAGTGACTCCATCACAGGAAATATCACCACCAACCCAAAGAAACACAAACACAAACAGAAAGTAGGAATCATGTACACTGCTTCGCCTGAAGCCCACAAAAGATGTTACCTAGCAGGGTGATGAAACGTCTGGAAATGAACCTCCCAGCTCAGTGAGCAAACCTACATCCAGAACCTCAATCCGAGCTACAAATCTTCTCAAAAGTTACCTTCTTTAATAAAGCGATTAATAAAGGCCATTTGTTAGTCCTCAGGCACTACACCTTCACCTGACGAATGAATCAATACACACAGGCATGCCTCTGCACTCTCCACCCAAAGTATATTAAAATCTGTGGAAGCAATTCATTCAGACCAAGGCTTTTATCTGTTGGAGACTGCTCAGTTTATTCAGTGCAGCCTTTCTTAATTTCAAACATACTGACCTATTTGCCCACCTCCCTACTCTATCACCATGGTAATAATCATGTTTCTATTATATCCCCATTGTTACTTCTGTGACTATCCTGCTTGTCCTGCTCCATGTCCCTATTCCCATCACAATCTCCCTTTCTGATTCACTGATGGATCTGTGAAATGATTTTCTACTTTGGTTTACAGCTTGGTAAAGTTAGTGTCATCCCAATTATGTGGGGTTTTCATAGAGTCATAGAGATGTACAGCATGGAAACAGACCCTTCGATCCAACCCGTCCATGTCGACCAGATATCCTAACCCAATCTAGTCCCACCTGCCAGCACCCGGCCCATATCCCTCCAAACCCTTCCTATTCATATACCCATCCAAATGCCTCTTAAATATTGCAATTGTACCGGCCTCCATCCTCTAATAACTTTGTATTCTCTCAGAATCTGCACTCTTCTACAGTCAATGTGCTTCCTGTCCTAATCCTCGGTGGTTCCCTCATGGCTTGGAGGGTGCTATCATTCCTTGAGACTAGATTTTGTTAGCACTCTTGGAACTTGTGCCAAATTTGAGAGGCCTGTTCCACAGGCTATTCAAGCACACCCTGACTCAGTCCCAGTCGACAGGGCACTAGCATCCCTGTCCCATCCAATGTGCCTTCCAGGTTACACAATCACTCTTACCTAATATGGTCTTTGGTGAAGCACAGAGGGATTCAACACTAGGTCCTTGCTCCAAATCTGCAAGAGAGGACACAGGTCAGTGGTCAAGGTTTATTCAAAATATACACACATCCACTGGACCCAAATCCTCCTTCACGACAGGCTCTCTGCTCTCCCAGGCTTGTAACTCTTTGCCACACTCTGAAAGCCCCGAACCTGGATAAAGACCAGAGGGCCACCAGACCAGCAGATCTGAATTTTAATGGGGGAGGGGGGGTTCTGGGTGCCTTTTCACAACTCAATAGCTAATGCTATTACTCAGACAAAGAACAAAGTTACATTTATCTGCTGCCTTTCAACGCACAGGGTTCCAAAAGGCTCCACAGTCTACAAATTCCATTTAAATGGAAGCAAATGTAGTCATCACGGTTGCCAAACTGCACACAGTAAACTCCCAAACAGGCGTGCCAAGAAGCACAATAATCTGTATTTGTGATAATGATTGAGGGGAGACTTTTCTATAGAACAAATCCCAGAAAACCATCCTGCCATTTCACTTACAAATCTTGTGCCACTGTTTTGCAGAGCAGAGCTGCTGATTTTGAATCTCAACTGAAAGGCTGCATGTCCAGTAATGCACCCTCCGACAGTGCAGCACCTCCTCGGCACTGACCATCCGAAAGGCGCCGCGCTCCCTCGGCACTGGCCATCCGACAGTGCAGCACCTCCTCGGCACTGGCCACCCGACAGGCGCCGCTGCAGAGCAGAGCTGCTGATTTTGAATCTCAACTGAAAGGCTGCATGTCCAGTAATGCACCCTCCGACAGTGCAGCACCTCCTCGGCACTGACCATCCGACAGGCGCCGCGCTCCCTCGGCACTGACCATCCGACAGGCGCCGCGCTCCCTCGGCACTGGCCATCCGACAGGCGCCGCCCGCGCTCCCTCGGCACTGGCCATCCGACAGGCGCCGCGCTCCCTCGGCACTGGCCATCCGACAGTCGCCGCGCTCCCTCGGCACTGACCATCCAGCAGGCGCCGCGCTCCCTCGGCACTGACCATCCGGCAGGCGCCGCGCTCCCTCAGCACTGACCATCCAGCAGGCTCTGCATTGTCTAATAACCCCCATGTCTGCTTATAACGGACCCACTTCTGCCTTCGCTCATTTTTTCCTTTTCACAAGGTCTACAACTTGCAGTGCATTTTTATGTTTCTTGCCACTTACATTGATATTCTCCCCATCTTCATCACTCTCTTGTACTCCTTTGCTGGATTCTCAGGTTTACTAATTCTGGCAACTTGATAAACCTCCTAACCTCATGAAATCTTCAACTTTCATCGCACTAATTAAACACAGTCTTCAACTTTCTTTGTAAGACAAGGTTGACTCAAGTTTCCTAATGGTTTTTTATACCCTCAAGGAACGTGTACATGTTGTTAACCATTGTCTTTCTAATATACTTTTCTCAATCCACTACAGCCAACTTGCTCCTTAAATCTTCATAATTTTCTAACTTTAGATTTAAGACCCTCGTCTGAGATTGAACTTCATAGTTTTAAAAAAACTTAAATGGAAAATTCCATCATCATATTTGGCGTCACTCCTCCTCCAAAATGTTTTTTTAAAAAAATGACATGATAATTAATTAGATTTCTCACTACACAGAATAATTTTAAAATGGCCTGTTCTCTGGCTGGCTCCTCAGCACATTGCTTTAGGAAACCATCTGTTAGGCGTTTCAGGAAGTTTTCCTCCACAATGGCATGCTCCTCTTACTTCCCGGTTTATAGTGTGGCCTATATTACCATGATGGTTTGATGGTCTGTAAAGCACTCTTACCAATATCTGTGCCTTGCTGTTTCTCAGCTCCACCCAAACTGATTCTACATCAATTGAGGCATTCAAAAGGGAATTTGATCATTGACTGAAAATGAACTAAAGGCTACCAGGAAAAGGCAAAGATGTCGAGATTAATGAATTAGTGCTTCTGAGCACCACCATCGATCCAAAGGACTGAATACTCTGATTGTACTTTTCTACCTACCAGAGTGCTCAGTGCCATTCCCGCTGTGCGTCTTCACTGCTTCTACTTCCTCTGACAAATGCTCCAGTCTGCAACTCCCCGATTCTTGGCTGCTCTCCTGTTCGGCAGAACCCTGATGGAAGAATACAAAGCAAACGGTGAGAAACTGTTGCCCCGTGAGAGAATCGGAAAGGTGCAGTCAGGAGGGCACTTACGTGGGTGTGCTCGACGAAGAAATCATTCTCGCATTGCCCCAGTGGCAGGCACGGTGAGGTGTTGCATCCATCTAACCACAACTGGTGGGAGAGTTTAAGGGTCAAAGTCAAACAGCATGAAACACTCTGATTCAAGCAGGAGGATACAGGGAGGAAGGCACAGCGGGAAAGGACATAGAGGGAACAGCAGGGCACAATGTGAAAACACAGCAAGTCTCGGGGGCACACAGAGGGCAGAGTGACAGGGAATAGCAGACGGGAGGACAAAACAGCAGGGCACAGTACTATACTACCCCCTCCCCTACACCAAACCCTCCCCACTGCATACCCCCCCCAACCCTCCCACCAAAACATGATCCTCCACTATACAGTAAACACATCATCCCCCGACCAATGGTCTGGTTATTACAGGCAACGCCACCCCAACAAGCAAGACAACGGTTGCCCAGTGACTCAGCCTCCAAAAAGTAGGCCCACCATGAACTGTGAACCATGCCACACTTCCCTCAAACGTGCACATCCCACCCTACCAGTCCACAGCTGCCAGGGAACACGCCGAATGACCTACCTGGGTGCCGTGTTGGCCCACTGCAGCCACGGCTGCAGTCCTCAGCCTCTCACGGTACAGCTGGGCAGCTCGGCTGTTGTACTTGGCAGTTGTGTCCTTCGTCATGCAGCCATGCTGTCGGAAAAAGGCGGCCTGAGGGAAAAGTATAATCTCTCACTATCCATAGGAACACACAAGCAGTATCATGCTGTTTCAACTCTCCCAGATCATACCTGCTCCACGCTATTGTCATTTTACAGCTAAGCCCAATGGTGCAAATCCACAAAGTTTTATTCTGTATCTGACTCCCTACTATCCCTGACCTGGGTGAGTTTGATGAGGACAGTCTAGAGAGAGAGCTTTGTTCTGCATCTAAGTCTGTGTTGTCCCTGTCCTTGGATTGTTTGATGGGGTAGTGTAGAGAGAGCTTTACTCTGTTATCTAACAGCATGCTGTCTCCATCTTGGGATTGTTTAATAGAGACAGTGTAGAGGTAGCTTTACCCTGTATCCAACTCTGTGCGCTCCCTGTCTTGGGACTGTTTGATGGGGACAACGTAGAGAGAGTTTTATTCAGTATCTAACCCCACACCGTCCCTGTTCTGGGACTGTTTGATGTTGAAGCAACTTTACTTACAGTTTAAGAGAGTAAACTGTTAAAAGTGTAGGTGATTTACTTTACATTTAATTTTAGCATAAAAGAGCGGAGGCAACCTCACTCTGTATCTAACCACATGCTATCCCAGTAGTATTTTATGGAAAAGGTGTCAAAGGAGTAACTTAAAAGGGCAAAAGAATTTTTACTTTCACGTTTGGAGAGTAGGGCAAGTTTTACTCTGTATCTGTCCGTGTGCTGTACCTTTCCTGGGAGTGTTTGACATAGACAGTGTCAAGGGAGCTTTACTTTCGGTTTAAAAGAGTACCAGGAGCTTTACTCTGCTGCTGGTCTGCTAATTGGAACCTCACCTATTGCTAATGCTATCAACTGAGTCGTAGAGCTGGGGCCTCTTGTCGTGCTTTTGGTACACCTCCACCTTAAGGTACTATCCATATAGGATTGGGAAGTTGCATGAAGATCCCACCGGCCAGCTGCCTTGATTGGGGATTAACCAAGGACCCGAGGGCCAAGGCACTGGAAGAGAGTGCTGCCTGAGAAACTAAGGCCTGGAGATTGGGAAGCAGTGCTGTCAAAAGGGTTTAACACTGTTTGGAAAAGGGGGTGGTCCTTCAGAGGAAAGGAGACACCGTCTACATCAGCAATGAGACCCAGCCACACCATTACTGGGGGGGGGTGTGTGGCATCTGCACTTTCTACGGCCTCTGTGCCTCCAGCGGACTCTCTGCCTTTCTCTCTCTGTGAACAAGCAGCATAGGGTGGTGATCAAAGCATGTATAGCAACCACAGCAGAGGTAGTCAGAGCCCCCACCATTGTCATGTGTCTAAAATGTCCAAGAAGATAGTCACCAGACTGGGTAGGTGAGATTGAGCCAGACGAGACCATGGCGGCTGGAATCCAGTCTGGAGCCTGTTGAGAAGGCACGTGGTCCATAGTCACCCTGGTTTCCTAACACTTCACATGATTCCAGTGGGGCACGGGAATGGAAGAGAGGGTGAGGAGCAGGAGGTTGGAGTGATGGGAGAGCGCCCTTACTCCTCGACCCTCCAAGAAAAGGCACCACTCCACAGGATTGGGAGAGATGGCAATAAGTATAACTAACTCCCCCGATGAAGAGGAAGTGGCTCATCCCAAATACCTTTCTCCCTGCTCCCTTGGGCAGGGAATCTCATCTCTGCCCCACCCCTGGAGTCCCCCAAGGCTGGGCTTGGCCCCTCACAGACTGAGGTGGGTGTGACCACCGAGGTCACACCTTGGAGATCCGGGGTTCAGCCTGACCTGATCAGGAATTGTGGTGGGGAGAGCCAGCCTGAGGGGACCCTGGCGAGTGGTGTGGAAGGGGCAGCAACCTGACCCAACCAGGGACTGTGATGGGGGTAACCAGCCTGAGGGTACAGTGCATAGTGGTGTCGAAGGAGCAGGCCTCTTCGCTACCACCCAGGCCTTTGTGCTGGGCAGCTCTGGCCTGACTGGGGGGTGGAGGGGGGGGGATCTTTTCCCTGACACACAGGGTCACCCAGTGCCAGGAACAGAGCAGGATTCTGGCCCAGCTGACCCAACATTTCAGTTGAAGATACAGGAGTCCCTGCAGAGGATCCTCCTGCTGTCGACCCTGGACTTGGGATGAAGGCAGCTTATGTCTGACCAGTGACTTTGGACCACCATCCCACCCTCAATGTGGGGAGGTGGTTGGGTTGGAGGTGGCAAAATGGAGGAGGACGGGGGAAATCGTTTGTGAGCATCAAATTAGACAAGGTGGTGGGAGACATGGTGCTCGTGGATAGGGTCCCCCTCAACCCCCCCCCCCGGAGGATCTCCACAATTCTTTTTTTAAAACAGGCCATGCTGGGTCGCCAAGACAGAGTCTGGTTAGAATTGGGTTGGTGGGGCTCCATGCCATTACTGGTGCTGTCGGCTCGGCAGCTGGAGCAGCCCCAGGAGTGGACAGGAATACAAGGCGGCACTGGCAAGGGTTCCTCTGCAGTATCCATGGAAGTGGAGGGGGAAAAGAGTTTCACGGTGAATGGCAGGGCCTTAAGGAGTGTAGAGTCGAGAGTGTGGTGCTGGAAAAGCACAGCAGGTCAGGCACCATCGGAGGAGCAGGAGAATTGACGTTTCGGGCAGGAGCCCTTCATCAGGAAAGTGCAGTGGTACAGAGGGACCTTGGAGGTCAGGTAGACTGTTGCCTTAAAGTGGACACACAGGTAGACAGGGCAGTGAAGGCAGCTTTTGGCACACTGACCTTCATCAGTCAGGTCAGTGAGTATAGAAGTTGAACAGTTATGTTGCACTTAGTGAGGCCGCACGTGGAGCACTGTGTTCGATTTTGCTCACCTTGCAATAGGAAGGATGTTGTTAAACTGGAAAGAGTGCAGAAGAAATTCACAAGGACGCTGCCAGGACTCAAGGGACTGAGTTATAGGGAGAGGTCAGACAAGCTAGGACTTTTCTCTTTATAGCGTTTGGGGACCTTATAGAAGTTTAGAAGATCACAAGAGGCATGGATAGGGTGAATGCACTCAGTCTTTTTCCCCAGGGTTGGGGAATTGAGGACTAGAGGACATTAATTTAAGGTTAGAGGGGAAAGAACAGAAGGGAACCTGAGGGGCAGTGTTTTTACACAGAGGGTGGTACACATATGGAATGAGCTGACACCTGGTTCAGGTGGATACATTAACAACATTTAAAAGGCATTTGGACAAATACACAGATAGGAAAGGTTTATCAGGATATGAGCCAAGTGCAGGGAAATTAGGTTAGCATGGACGGACATTTTTGTCGGCATGGACCAGTTTGGGCCAAATGGCCAGTCTCCGAGGTATAGGACTCTATGACTCCTGGAGTAGCAGGGAAGCAACTACATCAGTCACCCGGTCTCCAATTCCAGTGGGCGGAGGGGCAGGCTACTGCTATCTTGTTGGCTCCATCTTTTCAGCTGGAGGTCTTGAGGGTCAAGAAGCATGTCCCAGGACATCTGCTCCAACTCATGGTTTGGTTCGGGAGTACTGTCCTTCATTTCATGAACATACACACACCAGGCAGCATGATGGCACAGTGCTTAGCAGTGTGCCAAGGAGCCAGGTTCCAATCCCGCCTTGGATGACACTTCTCTTGTGCTTTGATTTCCTCCCACAGTGCAAAGATGTCCAGGTTAGGTCGACTGGCCACGCTAAACGTGAGTCTACAGGGATAGCGAGGGGGCCTTGGTCTGGGTGACAGGGTTGATGCCACTCAGTGGGCCAAATGCCTCTATCTGGACTGTACGGATTCAATGATTCTCAGCTGAGACCTGAGCAGACAAACTTCTTCAATGAAGTGGCTACTTTCCTGAGCTCTATCAATGAGGACAAAGTCATTCTCCTTGGGAGCATTTCTCAACTGTACCCTCGAGAGGAGGTGCAATGTTAATGTCCGGAGGAGCTCAGCGTTGATGGATAGGTTGAGGGGACTTCTGCAAGTCTTTTAACTTGGTAAATATCTGGAGGAAGCTCCATCCTGGCTCCTGAAGCCTTCAGCTTTTTGAAGCCTGGAGTTGGAGCAGCCAGAATTGACTACCTTTCCACTTCCAGGGCATATGCCTCCTGTGTTCAGATGGCCTCCTGATGCCATCCTCTGATCACAAGTTTGTCTGTGCAGAGTTTGTTCCATTCTGTGCCACTGTAAAGGTTAGGGCACTTGCCCTTTAACAACATGCTGCTGGAGGACAAGCAGTTCTAGGACTCATTCTGTCACTCCTGAACCGGCTGAAGGTGGAAGCAAGAGCACTGGAGTGGGGGCGGGGTTCTCCTCCTTGAGGCTGTGGAGGGTGTATCCTTTAACAACATGCTGCTGGAGGACAAGCAGTTCTAGGACTCATTCTGTCACTCCTGAACCGGCTGAAGGTGGAAGCAAGAGCACTGGAGTGGGGGCGGGGTTCTCCTCCTTGAGGCTGTGGAGGGTGTATGGAGGGGAAGGGGGAAAGGGGGAAAGGGGGAAA
>NC_057725.1:69829273-69833067 GCF_004010195.1 Chiloscyllium plagiosum | reverse complement strand
GGGGGGGGAATGTTCTTCAGAGATTCGGTGTAACTTGTTGAGCCACATGGCCTGTGCCACGATTCTTAAAAAATAACTAAAGAATAAGGGGAAGGAACTATATATCATCAATAGAGAACTAGTATTGAACAAACTAATGGTGCTAAAGGAAGGAAAGTCCTCTGGACCTGATGGCTTGCATCTGAAGATCCAAGGCAACATAAAAATAGGCAGAAAGTCCGGTCGCAGCAGGAATACAAGCAGTTTACAGACAGAGGTATTTTGATGGTTTAAAAAATAGGCAAAAAAGCTGGCAAATGGAGTATTATGGGCGAAAAGCTTATTCAGTTCAGAAGGCAGACCAAAAGAACACAATATTATTTAAATGGAAAAAGCTGTAGAAAGCTGCACATAAAGGGATTTGGGGGCACCTGTACACAAAACACAAGGCTAGCACATAGCTGCAGCAGGTAACCTGGAAGACTAATGGAATGTTGGCTTTTATTGGAGTATAAGTGTAGGGAAGTCTTCCTGCAACAGTACAATGTGCTGGTGAGGCCACATCTGGAACACTGTTCACAGTTTTGAAGAAACTGTATATTTGAAGAAAATGTATTATTTAACTGGATGCCGTTCAGAGGAGGTTCACCAGGATGATTCCTGGTAAGGATACATTATCTTCTGTGCAAAAGCTAAACCAGTTGGGACTCAACTCATTGGAGTTTGGAAGAATGAGAGATGATCTCATTGAAACCTGTCAGATTGTGAAGGGCCTTGACAGGGTAAATGCTTAGAGGATGCTCCCCCTCATGGGAGGTTCCAGAACCAGATGGTATTGTCTCAGAATAAAGGGGCCCCAATTGAAGACTGAAGAAGAATTTGCTCTGAGGGTTGAGAGTTTTTGGAACTATTTTCCACAAAGAGCTGTAGGGGCAGAGTGTTTATTTACGGCTCAGATAGATTCTTGACGAATAGGACAATGAACGGTTATGAGGAAAGGGCTGGAAAGTAGACACGAGAATTGTCGGATCAGCTACAATCCGATTGAATGGCCTACTCCTGCTCCTATTCCTTACGGTCTGTGGTCTGTACCCGTCCTAGGGGTATTTGATTGGGAGTGTAGATGTAGCTTTACTTTCAGTTTCAAAGGGTTAAGGGAGCTTTACTCTCTATCCAAGCTTATGTGTAGCTCTCCTGGATATGCCCAATTCGGAAAAATCAGTGGTGTGGAAAGCAGGGTAGAAAGCCTTAGACTGCAGAATGATACAGACGGACTGGTCGCATGTGCTAAAACTTTGGAAAATTACATTTATTTCTGAAAGGATTCATGTTGGGAGGGCTAACAAGGTAAGGGAATAGACACTGAATGGTAGGACCTAGGAAATACACAGGGACCTTAGTGTGCACATCCACAGATCCTTGAAAGCAACAGGGCAGATGGATCAGGTGGTTAAGAAGGGCTGTGGGATATTTGTCTTTATTAGTCAGATATTGAATACAAAAGCAGGGAGATTGTGATGGAACTGTAAATGTTAGTTGGGCCACACCTGGAGGACTGTCCATAGTTCTGGTTTCCACATTACAAGAAGGACGTGATTAGAATTCCCCAGGAAGTTGCCTTGACCGGAGTAAATCTGCTATGCAGAGACACGAGAACAGCTGGGGTAGCTTCCCTGGGAGCTAGAAGGCTGGGGGGGTTGGGGTGCTGATTGAGGTGTACAACGTTTGGAGGGCATAAACAGGATAATAGGGAGAAACTCTTTGCATTGGTAGAGGTATCAAAAACTGGAAAGTCTACTTTTAAGTAGAAAGATTTGAGGAAGACATTTTTAACCCAGAAATTTAGGATATAGAACACAGAAAAGTACAGCACAGTTCAGGCCCTTCAGCCCATGATGTTGTGCTGAGCATTTATCTTAATCGAAGATCAACCTAACCGACACACACCCCTCAATTTACTGCCATTCATGTGCTTGTCCAGCAGTCACTTCATGTCTCTAATATCTCTGACTCTACCACCACTACTGGCAGTGCATTCCACGCACCCACCACTCTCTGCGTAAAGAACCTACCTTTGATATCTCCCCGATACCTTCTTTCAATCATCTTGAAATTCTGACCCCTCATGGCAGCCATTTCTGCCCTGGGAAAACTTCTCTGGCTACCTACACCATCTGTGCCTCTCATGACCTTACACAACCTCTAGCGAGTCACCTCTCTTGCTTCTTCTCTCCCATGAGAAATGCCCTAGCTCCCTCAACCTTTCTTAATAAGATATGCCCTCCAGTCCAGGCAGCATCCTGGTAAATCTCCTCTGCAGCTGAAAATGTGTTGCTGGAAAAGCGCAGCAGGTCAGGCAGCATCCAAGGAGCAGGAGAATCGACGTTTCGGGCATGAGCCCTTCTTCAGGAAATCTCCTCTGCACCCTCTCTAAAGCTTCTATAATGCAGCGACCAGAACTGGACACAATATTCAAAGTATGGTCTAACCAGGGTTTTATAGAGCTGCAGCAAAACCTCATTGCCCTTAAACTCAATCCCCTGTTAATGAAAGCCAAAACACTACACGCCTTCTTAGCAACCCTATCAATTTGGATGGCAAATGTATGTGGACCCCAAGATCCCACTGTTCCTCCACACTGCCAAGAATCCTTTCTTTAACCCTGTAATCTGCATTGAAATTTGACCTTCCAAAATGAATCACTTCACATATATCCAGGTTGAACTCCAACTGCCACTTCACAGTCCAACTCTGCATCCTGTCAAAGTCTTGTTGTAGCCTGCAACAGCCCTCGACACTATCTGCAACACCACCAACCTTTGTGTCATCGGCAAACTTACTCACCCCCCTTCCACTTCTTCATCCAAGTCATTTATAAAAACTATAAAGAGCAGAGGCCCAAGAACAGATCCCTGCAGGACATCACCAGTCATCAACCTCCAGGCAGAATCCTTTCCAACCACTTTCTTCTTTTGGCCAGCCAATTCTGTATCCAGACAGGCAAATTTCTCAGCATCCTAAACCTCCTAACTTTCCGAATGGGCCTACTGTGGGGAACCTTCTCAAATGCCTTACTGAAATCCATATACACCACATCCACTGCTCGACTCATCACATCCTCAAAGAACTCAGTAAGGCTGGTGAGGCAAGACCCGCCTCTCACAAAGCCATACTGACTATCTTTAATCAAACTATGTTTTTCCAAATAGTCATAAATCCTATCTCTCAGGATCCTTTTCAGTACCTTGTTTGCCACAAACGCAAGACTGACTGATCTGTAATTCCCAGCGTTTTCCCTATTCCCTTTCTTGAACAGAGGAACAACATTCCCCTCCCTCTAATCAGCCAGTTCTATTCCCGTGGAGAGTGAAGATACAAAGATCATCATCGCCAGAGGTGCAGCAATCTCATTCCTCGCCTCCTGTAGTAACCTTGGATATATCGGGTCTGACCCTGGGAACTTATCTATCTTGGTGCTTCCCGAATTTCCAGCACATCGCCTTCCTTAATATCAATCTGTGTTCAAGCCTATTAACCTGGTCCACAGCGTTTTCACTATCAACAAGCCTCCTCTCTCTCTAGTGAATACTGCAGCACAAATCCCATTTAGGGTCTCCCCTACCTCTTCAGACTCCAGGCACAAGGTCCCTCCACTATCCCTGATCGGCCCTACCCTCTCTCTGATCATTCTCTTATTCCTCATGTATGTGTAGAACATCTTTGGATTTTTCCTAATTCTTCCCACCAAGGCTTTTCCCAGCTCTCCTCAGTCCATTTTTGAGTTCTTTCCTAGCTACCCTGTAATCCTTTAAAGC
>NC_057725.1:69824982-69828383 GCF_004010195.1 Chiloscyllium plagiosum | reverse complement strand
GCAACCATTCCTGCCCCTGTGAAATCCATGTCTCCATTATGGCCACAACATCATAGTTCCAAGTGCTGATCCATGCTCTAAATTCATCACTCTTATTCCTTGTATTGAAGCAGACACACTTTAACCCACCTCTTTGCCTTATCAACTGTGTACCTTTCCTGACAGACTCTCTGCATTCTATATCTGCTTGTTCAAAACTACCTTTTCCTCTGATCTGTAGCTTTGGTTCCCATCCCCCTGTCAAACTAGTTTAAACCCTCCCAAAGTGCTCTAGCAAATCTCCCGCCCAGCCCGTCCTTCATGCACAGGTCCCACCTTCCCCAGAAGGTACCCCAATGGTCTACATATCTGAAGACCTTCCCCCTGCACCAGCCCAGTAGCCATGTGTTTAGTTGCACTTGTTCCCTGTTCCTTGCCTCACTGGCACGTGGCACTAGTAGTAGCCCTGAGATTACTACTCTGCTCGTCCTGCTTTTTAGCTTCCAACCTAACTCCCTGAAGTCACTTCATATATCCTCGACCCTTGTCCTAGTGATGTCATTGGTGCCAATGTACATCATGACTTTTGGCTGGTCATTCTCCCCCTTCAGCATCCTGTAGACTCGATCAGAGACATCCCGAACCCTGGCACCTGGGAAGCAGCATACCTTCCAGGAGTCCCGTTCGCGAACACAGAATCTCCTGTCCGTTCCTCTCACTATTGAGTCTCTGACCCCCAGCGCTTTTCTATTTTCCGCCCTTCCCTTCAGAGCCACAGAGCCAGGTGCTCAGAGATCCAGCCACTATGGCTTTCTAGAACTCTCTGCCTGAAAGGGTGGTAGAGTTTGGCACCATTAAGACATTTAAAATTTAGATAAGCGCTTGAAATGTCACAAGGAAATGGGGCAAGTGCCACAAAATGGGAGTGGAATAGACAGATATTTAATGACGAGCACAGGCACAATAGGCTGAAGGGCTGCTTTTAGTGCTGTAAACACTCCTGTAACTAACTCTTCCAGTGTTTTATTCTGTGTCTATCCCCCATACTATCCCTGTTGTGAAGTGTTATTCAGGACAGTGTTATAAGGAGTTTTACTTTCAGTTTTAAAGAGGAGAGGGACTTTTACTCTGCATCTAATCACCAGCGGTGCCTGTTCTGGGAGGCTGCCAGATTAGTGCCCAGAATGTACATTCAAACAGAGCGTCCTGGAGAACAAGCCCCTTCCATATAAGTGAATGGCAAACCTGAAGTCAGGGTCTCACTCACCGCAGTTGCATTCCCTCCCAATTGCATGCACCGCAACTGAAACCAGTTCCAATTCGAGTCAAGCTCAGTTGATCTGCAGAAATACAGCAAAACATAGCATTAATGTCAAGGTCAATATATGTTGGTGAGAACAGGCTCGCTGCGCCAGGGGCCGCAGCCCAGCAACAGGCTCGCTGCGTCAGGGGCCACAGCCCAGCAACAGACTCGCTGCGTCAGGGGCCACAGCCCAGCAACAGACTCGCTGCATCAGGGACCACAGCCCAGCAACAGGCTCGCTGCGTCAGGGGTCGCAGCCCAGCAACAGGCTCGCTGCGTCAGGGGTCGCAGCCCAGCAACAGGCTCGCTGCATCAGGGACCGCAGCCCAGCAACAGGCTCGCTGCGTCAGGGGTCGCAGCCCAGCAACAGGCTTGGTGCGTCAGGGGTCACAGCCCAGCAACAGGCTCGTTGCGTCAGGGGTCACAGCCCAGCAGCAGGCTCGCTGCGTCAGGGACCACAGCCCAGCAACAGGCTCGCTGCGTCAGGGGTCACAGCCCAGCAACAGACTCGCTGCGTCAGGGACCACAGCCCAGCAACAGGCTCGCTGCATCAGGGATCACAGCCCAGCAACAGGCTCGTTGCGTCAGGGTCCACAGCCCAGCAACAGACTCGCTGCGTCAGGGACCACAGCCCAGCAACAGGCTCGCTGCGTCAGGGGTCACAGCCCAGCAACAGGCTCGTTGCGTCAGGGTCCACAGCCCAGAACATGCTCACTGCATCAGGGGCCAGAGCCCAGGAACATGCTCACTGCATCAGGGGCCAGAGCCCAGGAACATGCTCACTGCATCAGGGGCCAGAGCCCAGGAACATGCTCACTGCATCAGGGGCCAGAGCCCAGGAACATGCTCACTGCATCAGGGGCCAGAGCCCAGGAACAGGCTCACTGCATCAGGGGCCAGCCCAGGAACAGGCTCAGTGCATCAGGGGCCAGAGCCCAGGAACAGGCTCACTGCATCAGGGGCCAGCCCAGGAACAGGCTCAGTGCATCAGGGGCCAGAGCCCAGGAACAGGCTCACTGCATCAGGGGCCAGCCCAGGAACAGGCTCAGTGCATCAGGGGCCAGAGCCCAGGAACAGGCTCACTGCATCAGGGGCCAGCCCAGGAACAGGCTCAGTGCATCAGGGGCCAGAGCCCAGGAACAGGCTCACTGCATCAGGGGCCAGCCCAGGAACATGCTCACTGCATCAGGGGCCAGAGCCCAGGAACAGGCTCACTGCATCAGGGGCCACAGCCCAGGAACAGGCTCACTGCATCAGGGGCCAGCCCAGGAACAGGCTCAGTGCATCAGGGGCCAGAGCCCAGGAACAGGCTCACTGCACCCGGGGCCAGAGCCCGGGAACAGGCTCACTGCATCAGGGGCCAGAGCCCAGGAACATGCTCACTGCATCAGGGGCCGCAGCCCAGGAACAGGCTCACTACATCAGGGGCCAGAGCCCAGGAACAGACTCGCTGCGTCAGGGACCACAGCCCAGCAACAGGCTCGCTGCATCAGGGATCACAGCCCAGCAACAGGCTCGCTGCGTCAGGGGTCACAGCCCAGCAACAGGCTCGTTGCGTCAGGGTCCACAGCCCAGCAACAGACTCGCTGCGTCAGGGACCACAGCCCAGCAACAGGCTTGTTGTGTCAGGGGCCACAGCCCAGCAACAGGCTCGCTGCGTCAGGGGCCACAGCCCAGCAACAGGCTCGCTGCGTCAGGGGTCACAGGTACCAGGAACAGGCTCGCTGCGTCAGGGGCCACAACCCAGTAACAGGCTCACTGCATCAGGGGTCACAGGTACCAGGAACAGGCTCACTGCATCAGGGGTCACAGGTACCAGGAACAGGCTCACTGCATCAGGGGCCACAGCCCAGCAACAGGCGCACTGCATCAGGGGCCGAAGCCAAGGAACAGGCTCACTGCATCTGGGGCCGCAGCCCAGGAACAGGCTCACTACATCAGGGGCCGCAGCCCAGGAACAGGCTCACTGCACCAGGGGCCGCAGCCCAGGAACAGGCTCACTGCATCAGGGGCCGCAGCCCAGGAACAGGCTCACTGCATCAGGGGCCGCAGCCCAGGAACAGGCTCAGTGCATCAGGGGCCGCAGCCCAGGAACAAGCTCACTGCATCAGGGGCCAGA
>NC_057725.1:69784607-69824435 GCF_004010195.1 Chiloscyllium plagiosum | reverse complement strand
AGCCCAGGAACAGGCTCAGTGCATCAGGGGCCAGAGCCCAGGAACAGGCTCACTGCATCAGGGGCCAGAGCCCGGGAACAGGCTCACTGCATCAGGGGCCAGAGCCCGGGAACAGGCTCACTGCATCAGGGGCCAGAGCCCGGGAACAGGCTCACTGCATCAGGGGCCAGAGCCCGGGAACAGGCTCACTGCATCAGGGGCCAGAGCCCGGGAACAGGCTCACTGCATCAGGGGCCAGAGCCCGGGAACAGGCTCACTGCATCAGGGGCCAGAGCCCAGGAACAGGCTCACTGCATCAGGGGCCAGAGCCCGGGAACAGGCTCACTGCATCAGGGGCCAGAGCCCGGGAACAGGCTCAGTGCATCAGGGGCCAGAGCCCAGGAACAGGCTCACTGCATCAGGGGCCAGCCCAGGAACAGGCTCACTGCATCAGGGGCCAGAGCCCAGGAACAGGCTCACTGCATCAGGGGCCGCAGCCCAGAAACAGGCTCACTGCATCAGGGGCCAGAGCCCAGGAACATGCTCACTGCATCAGGGGCTGCAGCCCAGGAACAGGCTCACTGCATCAGGGGCCAGCCCAGGAACAGGCTCACTGCGTCTGGGGCCACAGCCCAGGAACAGGCTCACTGCGTCTGGGGCCACAGCCCAGGAACAGGCTCAGTGCATCAGGGGCCACAGCCCAGCAACAGGCTCAGTGCATCAGGGGCCACAGCCCAGGAACAGGCTCACTGCATCAGCTGCCAGAGCCAAGGACACAGTGTATCTGGAACAACAGGCTGACTGTGTCAGGGAACAGGCAATGACTTGAATACAAGCAGGGCTCGATGATTTTGATAACTGCACTGAAGAAACGTAGATCAATGTTAACGCACCAAAGCTCTATCTCGGGATTTCACACTTTGTGAGGGTCGCCAGAATGATCGCTAGTGCCCGAGGTTATGCGTTTACTTCAATTGGCTTGAAATGATGTGGAGTTGGCACCAGCACTAAATACAGCTTCTAAATCCAGCATTAAATCTAGCAGTCAGTCGTGAAACTGCGCTGCTCGGTTGAAAGGTATTAGCAGAGACACTGATTCCCCAGGGGTCCCATTCCATAAGACCATAAGAAATAGGAATAGGCTCAGGGCATTCAGCTCCTTGCGTCTGGTCTGTGATTCAACAGGATTATGGCTGATCTGATACTCTCACATCTGCTTTCCTGCCTTTTCCCGATAACCCCCGATTCCCCTACTGATCACGAATCCACCTATCTAAACTACTCGCAGTACTTCACGTGGTCTCACTTTGTACAGGTGCAATAAGACCTCGCTACACTTATACTCCAACCATCTTGAAATAAGGGTCTACATTCCATTAGCCTTCCAGATTACCTGCTGCAACAATGTGTTAACCTTCTGGGTTTTGTGTACAAATACCCCCAACACCCTATGTGCTGCAGCTTTCTGCAGTTTTTCTCTATTTAAATAATACCTTGTTCTTCCTTCCAAATTAACAATGTCACATTTTCCCCTTTGTAGTTCATTTGCCAACATTTTGCCAACTTACTTATTAACCTCTCAATATCTCTCTGTAAATTGTTTGTACCCCTCTCACAAACTGCCTTTCCACCTTTTTCGTGTCATCTGTAAATCGGGCTACAGTATATTCACTTCCTTTCTCTAAACCATGAAGATTAGATTAGATTCCCTACAGTGTGGAAACAGGCCCTTCGGCCCATCAAGTCCATACCGACCCTCCGAAGAGTAACCCACCCAGACCCATTTCACTCTGCCTAATGCAGCTAACACTATGGGCAATTTTCCCATGGCCAATTCACCTGACCCGCACATCTTTGGATTGTGGGAGGAAATCGGAGCACCCGGAGGAAACCCACGCAGACACGGGGAGGATGTGCGAACTCCACACAGTCAGACCCCCGAGGCTAGAATTGAACCTGGACCAGTGCTAACCACTGAGCCACCCCATATATTGTAAATGGTTGCTATGCCAGTAATGAGCCCTGTGGAACTCCAAACCCCCCATCACACTCCCACCGCCCCCGCCCCATCCCCCCCTATATTTTTGTAGTACAGATTTGATGGGCCAAAGGGCCTCTACTGTACTGTATGATTCTATAATTTCAGGGTTATCACAGACTTCTATCTTTTTCTTTTAACTTGATATTTTCCTTAACTTCCTTGATTAGCCATGACTTGTTTATCCCTCTCTAAGAATCTTCGCATCTGACTGGGATATATTTTTGCTGAGAATCACAAATTACCTCATCAAATATCTGCTACTCCTGCTCATCTATGTGCCCAGTCCACTTTAGCTAACTCTACTCTTGTTTCGTTTTAATTCCATTTGAGTTAAATACATCTGTTTCCAACCCAAGTTTCTCACACTCAAACTGAAAATTAAATCTGTCACGTTATGCTCACTACTTCCTAGGGAACCTTTTACTCGGAGGTAATTTACTAAACCTGCCTCATTACTGATGACCAAATCCATTAGCCTGTTCCCTGGCTGGCTCCATATCATACTACTCTAAGAAACTATTCCAAAGGCACTCTATGAATTCATTGTCATAGCTACCCTTTCCAATTGACCCAATCAACATGAAAATCAAAACGTTATTGCTGTTTATTTTACATGTTCCTATTATTTAGTAATTTGCACCTTTTCCTGGTGTAGCTATTGTTTGGGGGCTTATACACTACTCCTATCCACGTCTTCTTTTCCTTAATGTTAATTACCTCCACACATCATCTAAGCTTAGATGATATCTCACAACTGTCTTCACTTCCTCTTTCCACATCAGATTTACCTTCCCTCTTCTCTTTCCAAAAGGTCAAATATTCTTTAGTGCGAACCTACAGTCAGAGTCTTACAGAACAGAGATAGGCCCGTTGGTCTGAACTGGTCCTTGCGACCAAAACGTCCATCCACGCTAACCCCATTTCCCTGCATCAGACCTATATACTTCTAAACCTTTCCTCTCCATGTATTTGTCCAAATGTCTTTTAAGTGTTGTTAATGTACCCGCCTCAACCATTTGAGGTGGCAGCTCATTCTATATGCATACTACCCTCTGTGTAAAAAATGTTGCCCCTCAGGTTCCCTTTTATTCTTTCCCCTCTAACCTTAAACTGATGCCCACTGGGCCCCTATTCCCCAATCCTTGGAAAAACATGGATTGCATTCACCCTATCCATGCCTCTCATGATCTTATACACTTCTATAAGATCCCCCCTCAGTCTCCTACGCTCTCAAGAAAAATGTCCTACCTTGTCCAACCTCTCCCTATAACTCAGACACTTGAGTCCTGGCAACGTGCTTGTAAATTTTCTCTGCACTCTTTGCTGTTTAATGACTTCATTCCTATAGCAAGGTGCCCAAAACTGAATACAGTACTCCCAGTGCGGCCTCACCAATGTCCTGTCCAACTGCAATATAACTTCACAACATGTATACTCAGTGCCCTGATTGATGAAGGCCAGTGTGTCAAAAGCCTTATTCACTGCCCTGTCTACCCTGTCAAAGAATGCACACTTGGACCCTCTGTTCCTTCACACTTCTTAAGGCCCTGGCATTCACCATGAAACTCCTACCTCGACTTGACTTTCCAAAATGCTAGACCTCACACAATTATAGTAAACTCCATTTGCAATTATCAGCCCACTTCCCCAGCTGATCAAGATCATCCTGCGGCTCCCGATAACCTTCCTCATTGACCATGATACTGCCTATTTTCGTGTCATCTGCAAACTTACTAATCATGCTTTGTACATTCTCATCCAAATCATTGATATAGATAACAAACAGCAATGAGCCCAGCACCAACCCCTGAGGCACTCCACTAGTCACAGGCCTCCAGTCCAACAAGCATTCTCCCACTATTACCCTCTGCTTCCTACCATCAAGCCAACTGTGTATCCGATTTGCCAGCTCCCCCTGGATTCCATGCAATCTAACCTTCCTGAGCAGCCAACCATATGGAACCTTATCGAAGGCCTGACTGAAATAGTTCCCTGTTTTGATCTCCTTTTAACTATAATGGCAATGAAATTATATCTATTTTCCCTAATTTGCACGATTAGTTAATACATGTAATTCCGAATACGTTGTGCAGTAAGGTACAATGCCTTAAGGCTTACCTATTTTGTTAATCCTAACTTTTCTTTGTACAGTGGCTCTATTTGCCTCTTGGCCTTGATGAGACTCCCTCTAAGACCATTCTGTGCCCCTACCTGATGAAACTTAGGTGAACCCCCAGTGAGCGATGGATTCCAGAACAATCAATGCACAGGAAGATTCCATAGGTGACACTGGCCCAGCTGGGATTCTTGGCACTGCAATCAAAGCAGCTCTGCACAAAGAACAAAGAAAATCAACAAGGAGAATGAGAGAATACATTGTGAGGACAGCTCAAAATCCCCCCTGGACATCAGAGGGGTCAGACCGAGGGGAAAAAGGAGACTCAGAGGAGATTAGTCAAGGAAGGGGAATGACAGACCAGGATCAGTCAAATGGAGGAGAGCTGAAATCAGGAAATGATCAGACTGGTGTCAGGCCCGATGGGTCAGCAGTTGGCCAGGGTCTGCCCTGGGTCAGATGGGGTAAGGTCGTGAGAGGAGTCAGACTGAGGGGTGAAGAGGGGGTCAGACAAGGGGGCTGGGAGTGAGGGAGGTCAGGCAGACATGACAGAGGTGAGTGGGAGTCAGACAGGCATCAAACAGGTCAGACAGAGGGCCATGAGGATCTGACTGAGAGGCTAGAGGAGACCAGGGAGACACCAGACTCAGAGGCTAGGGCAGGGCCAGGCAGGGATCAGACTCAGAACCTAGGGGAGGGTCAGGCAGGGGTCAGACCAAGAGGCTAGGGGAGGGTCAGGCAGGGGTCAGACTCAGAGGCTAGGGCACGGCCAGGCAGGGGTCAGACTCAGAGGCAGGGGTCAGTCTCAGAGGCTAGGGGAGGGTCAGGCAGGGGTCAGACTCAGAGGCTAGGGGAAGGTCAGACCAAGAGGCTAGGGCAGGGCCAGGCAGGGGTCAGACCCAGAGGCTAGGGGAGGGTCAGGCAGGGGTCAGACCCAAGAGGCTAGGGCAGGGCCAGGCAGGGGTCAGACCAAGAGGCTAGGGGAGGGTCAGGCAGGGGTCAGACCCAGAGGCTAGTGGAGGGTCAGCAGGGGTCAGACCCAGAGGCTAGGGGAGGGTCAGGCAGCGGTCAGACTCAGGCTAGGGGAGGGTCAGTCAGGGGTCAGACCAAGAGGCTAGGGCAGGGTCAGGCAGGGGTCAGACCCAGAGGCTAGGGCAGGGTCAGACCAAGAGGCTAGGGCAGGGTCAGTCAGGGGTCAGACCAAGAGGCTAGGGCAGGGTCAGGCAGGGGTCAGACCCAGAGGCTAGGGCAGGGTCAGATCAAGAGGCTAGGGCAGGGTCAGGCAGGGGTCAGACCAAGAGGCTAGGGGAGGGTCAGGCAGGGGTCAGACTCAGAGGCTAGGGCAGGGTCAGACCAAGAGGCTAGGGCAGGGTCAGGCAGGGGTCAGACTCAGAGGCAGGGGTCAGTCTCAGAGGCTAGGGCAGGGCCAGGCAGGGGTCAGACCCAGAGGCAGGGGTCAGACCCAAGAGGCTAGGGGAGGGTCAGGCAGGGGTCAGACCCAGAGGCTAGGGCAGGGTCAGGCAGGGGTCAGACTCAGAGGCAGGGGTCAGTCTCAGAGGCTAGGGGAGGGTCAGGCAGGGGTCAGACCCAGAGGCTAGGGGAAGGTCAGCTGGGCTAAGGACCCTTGTCAATGGGCGGGGCTATGGGAGATCCATCCAATCAGCTGCTGGGGCGGGGCTTCTTTCGCCCTCTCCCGACCCATCTCTACCACTAGGGGGGGTCCCATTCTACTCCCCCCTCCGCGGTCAGTGATGGTTCAGCCCGGGTCAGTGCAGAACCAGGGGTGGGACTGTACCAACTGCGGGTGACGGGGGTGCCATATAACGGACACCAGTAGACGGACCAAGCCGGAGACTCAACAAGGAACCGCGGCTTCAGTCCGGCAACAGAGTCGAGAATGCCGCCGCGGCGCTCCCTCCTCCTCCTCTCCCCTCCCACCTTGTTGGTCTGCGAAGCCCGCAGACGCCGGAACACAGCCTGGATAGCGGCTTTTCCCGGCCCGTCCGCCATGACACGGGAAGCGGAAACAGGGGGCGGAGCAGGTAAGCGGCGGGTACACACAACCCGCCGGATGGGAGGGTGGCGCGTGCGCAGTGGAGACGAGGGCGGTGTTGGTGCTGACCGCGCGTGCGCAGTGGAGACGAGGGCGGGCGGTGTTGGTGCTGACGGCGCCCTCTGGTGGCTGCGCGGGGTGGATATGAATGATCAGACTTCAACCCCATTCATTTCCCCAGCACCATTCTCTTACCAATACTGGTCGTTATCAATTCAACCCTCTCACTAAACCCTAACATTTCTGGAAGGTTATTTGTGCCTGTGTTTGTGAAAATAAAACTGGAATGGGTGTTCAATTTTTCTGCATTTTCTTTGTTGGAATTTCTGTGATTTCTGACACTTTATCTTTGCTAATCTTTCAAAGTATTCCCACTTTGGATCTAATACATCACTTTTGTTTGTTAGCCATGGTTTGCACCATCTTTCCTCTTTCAGTTTTGTGACAGATGAGAATGTGTAATGATTTTAATGCTGTTTAAATGTGGACTAATGCATATCCACTTCTAGGAAGATTTCCCCAATCTCAGTTTGCCAATTCATACCTCATAATCTCATTGTTCCCTTTATCTAGATTCAGCACCCTAGGTTACTTAAATGTTTCGCCACTGTCCTTTGATCTTCTTGGCCCACCTCAACAACTAGGTCTAGCAGTACCTTCTGTTGGACTGGACACACACTGCTGTAGAACACAAGGACAATTGTATCTCCCTATCCTTTACACTACTGCGAACCTGATCGATGTTTGGATAAAAATAAAAACCTCCATTATAGATGATCTATAATTCTTGCACCTCATGTAATTTCCTTTTCCTTGACAATCTTCCCACTAGATTAGATTCCATACAGTATGGAAACAGGCCCTTCGGACCAACAAGTCCATACCGACCCTCCGAAGAGTAACCCATCCAGACCCATTCCCCTATCCTATATTTACCCTTGACGAATACACCAACACTATAGGCAATTTAGCATGGCCAATTCACATGACCTACACATCTTTGGATTGTGGGAGGAAACCGGAGCACCCGGAGGAAACCCGCGCAGACACGGGGAGAATGTGCAAACTCCACACAGACAGTCACTCGAGGCAGGAATCAAACCCGGGTCCCTGGTGCTGTGAGGCAACAGTGCTAACCACTGAGTCACTGTGCCACCCACTAGCTGGTGGTACATGGAATACACTGACCAATGTGACTGCAACTTTTTCGTTCCTTTGCTTTAGGAAATCCTCTTTCTCCAATACTGCAACGCTCTGCTTAATCAATATTGCCATCTTTTTCCTATCTTTCTTGTACACCTTGTATCTAGGAATATTTAACTTGGCCTGCATTTCCTTGAGGAGAATCTCAGTTATAGCCACAATAGCATATTTCCACAAGGCATGCTGTGCCTGTAACTCCTCAATCTTATTAACTACACGCTGAGCATTCACAGATTGACTCACCAAAGTTCCCTTCATAGCACCTTTCATGGCCTTTAACACTTAGAAAGACAAGAGCAACAGACACACGGGATGATCACTACCTGCAAGTTCCTGTCTGAGTCACTCACCATCCTGACTTGGAAATATATTACCATTCATTCAGTGTCACTGGGTCAAAATCCTGGATCTGCCTCCCTTACAACATTGTGAGTGTCCCTACACCTCAAGGACTGCAGAGGTTCAAATAGCAACTCATCACCAGCTTCTCAAAGGCAATTAGAGATGGACAATAAATGCTGGCCTCGCCAGCGATGCCCACATCCCACGAGTGAATTTTTTTTTTCCTGATTTAAGGATGCTTTAATTCCATAGACTCCCTACAGTGTGGAAACAAGCCATTCGGCCCAACAAGTCCTCTGAAGAGCATCCCACCCAAACCCTACCTTTTCTTCAGCAGTTGCTGTAAGCTGTGACATCTAATTGATAAGTCAGAGACCCTTCATAAATGGACCTCTTGCAAACCTGTGGAAGCATTCGGAAGAGGAAGACTGAGGGGAAAAAATCCTTATTATCAGCAGGAACCAACCAACTCATTTTGTGAACAAATGCTATGGAATAACTTTCCTAGTTTGTCTCTATCCATGTTTCTGTGTGTGTCAGGGAGACTATATGGGGTATTAGAGTTTTAATTTATTGTATTATATGCTGACAGTTTGTAACCATTTATCTTACTTGCTTGTAATAAATTGTCATTCTTGTTCAGAAACCTGGGCCATGCTTTCTACCGAGCTGAGTCTGAATATCAAGTAAATTGGAGAATTTTATGAATTTACTTTAACTTTGTCTGAACATGCTGGGAAAAGCAGGGCTTGATGTGAATCATGATGTAAGACATTTACTGTTTAAAAAAAAAGCATGATTGAGTACAGCCAGCATGGATTCATGACAGGTAGGTCATGCCTGAACCAACCTCATGAAATGTTTTGGAGAGATGACTTAACATAGTGGACACGGGAATGTCCATGAATGTTATTGATATGAACTTCCAGTAGACATTTAATAAAATCCCACATAAAAGACTGCTAGCCAGGTTCAAGGCCCATGGAATTGAGGGCAAATTATTGACATGGCTGGGAAATTGGTTGAGTGGCAGGTGACAGAAAATAGGGATAATGGGTAGGTACTCAAATTGGCAGGATGTGACCAGTGATGTCTCACAAAGATCTGTATCAGGACTTCGATTATTCAAATTATTTATAAAGAAACTTGTATAATAGAATGGAAAGTCACATATCTAAATTCTGATCCTGATGATGCAGAATTAGGTGGCATTGTAGATAGTGTAGAGTCATAGAGATGTACAGCATGGAAACAGACCCTTCAGTCCAACCTGTCCATGCCAACCAGATATCCCAACCTAATCTAGTCCCATCTGCCAGCACCCAGCCCATTTCCCTCCAAACCCTTCCTATTCACATACCCATTCAGATGCCTTTTAAATGTTGTACTTGTACTAGCCTCCACCTCCTCCTCTGCCACCCTCTGTTGCCCCTTCACTCCCTTTTAAAGCTTTCACCTCTCAGCCTAAACCTATGCAGTGGGTGGCACGGTGGCACAGTGGTCAGCACTGCTGCCTCACAGCGCCAGAAACCCGGGTTCAATTCCCGCCTCAGCCTGTTTCCACACTGTAATGTAATGTAATCTAATCTAAACCGATGCCCTCTGGTCTCTCCCACCCCAGGGAAAAGACTTTGTCTATTTATCCTATCCATGCACCTCATGATTTTATAAACCTCTATAAGGTCACCCCTCAGCTTCCAACACTCCAGGGAAAACTGCCCCAACCTGTTCAGCCTTGCCCTATAGCTCAAACCCTCCAAACCTGGCAACATCCTTGCAAATCTTTTCTGGACCCTTTCAAGTTTCGGGTAGGATAAAATTACAAATGGATATTGATAGATTAAGTGACTGGGCAAAGCTGAGGCAGATGGAGGGTGGCAAATGTTGTGCCAGTCGTTAAGAAGGGCTGCAAGGAAAAGCCAGGGAAGTATAGATTGGTGAACCCACATTATTGATGGGTAAGTTGTTGGAGGGGATTCTGAGAGACAGAATCTATATACATTTTGAAAAGAATGGAATGATTAAGAACAATCAGCATGGTTGTGTGTGTGGGAAATCGTATCTTACAAATTTGATTACGTTTTTTGAAGGGGTCACCAGGAGGATAGATGAAGGCAGAGAAATAGACGTTGTCTACATGGACTTTAGCAAGGTGTTTAACAAGGTTTCGCATGGTAAGATTACGTAACATGGCAGCCAACTAGATACAAAATTGGCTTGATGGTAGGAGACAGAGGGTGGTGATCAAGGTTGTTATTCAGACTGGAGGCCTGTGAACAGCGGTGTGCCACAAAGGTTGGTGCTGGGTCCAATGTTGTTCATCATTTATATAAATGAGAGTATAGGAGGCAAGGTAAGTAAATTTGCAGATTATATCAAATTTGGTGGCATAGAGAACAAGTGAAGGTTATTTGGCAGGGGTGTTGCATTTAGGGGTAAGACAAACCAGGGCAGGACTTACACAGTTAATGGTAGGGCCCTGGGAGTGTTGTCAAACAAATAGATTTAGGAGTTCAGGTACTTAGCTCCTTGAAAGTGCTGTCACAGGGTGGTGAAGACGGGTGCTTGCCTTCATTCGGTTCCGAGCACTGAGTTTGGGAGTTGGAATGTCATTTTACAACTGTACAAAACATTAGTGAGACCACATTTGGAGGACCATGTGCAATGCTGGTTGCCTTGCAACAGGAAGGATGTTATTAAAGTGGAAAGGGTGTTTAAAAAAATATTTACAAGGATGTTACTGAGACTGAAAGGTTTGAGTTGTAAGGAGACAGTGAGTAGGCTCCCATGGAGCATAGGAGGCTGGAGGGTGACCTTAGAAAGGTTCTTAAGATCATGAGGGGCACAGATAAGGTGAATTGCCATGGTCTTTTCCCCAGGGTAGGGGAGTCCAAAATTAGAGGGCATAGGTTTAAGGGGGGAGGGGAAAGAGTGACCTGAGGGGCGGCTTTTTCGCACAGAGTGTGGTGTGATTATGGAATGAATTGCAGAGGATGTAGGAGAGGTGAGTGCAATTACAACATTTAAAAGATGTTTGAACAGGTCCATGGACAGGAAACCTTTAATGGGATGTGGGTCAAATGCAGGCAAATGGGACTAGTTCAGTTCAGGAAACCTGGTCGACATGGAAGGGTTAGACTGAAGGGTTTGTTTCCGTTATGTATGACTCTATGTGTGGGAGGTTTTCCATTTTGGACCAATAGAAGGATACATCAGGGTACTTTCTCAATGGTATGAAGTTAAATACATTTGGATAGCCAAAGAAATGCGAAAGTTCAGGTGTATTGATCTTTAAAACATTACAAACCAGTGCAGAAGATAATTGAGAGATTAAAAGACAACGAGGACTGCAGATGCTGGAGAAATCAGAATTGATAACGGTCTCCTGCTCCTCAGATGCTGCCTGACCTGCTATTCCTTATCCAGCACCATGCTTTATCAACTACGAAAATAATGAGTTAATTAATGGAATGCCAGCCTTTATAGCGAGTAGACTGGAGTACAGGGAATCAGAAGTTATGCTGCAGTTGTACAAAACCCTGGTTAAACCCCACTTGGAATACAGGTAGTTCTGACATCACGCACATTTCTTCAGAACAATTTGGATATAACGTCGCTGGAAGGATTAGGGAACGGTATTTTCAAGAACACTTACCTCCGTTCGCAATAGTGCAATTCCAGTGTGGATCAATTCGCATGCTTTGTTCTGCGTGTGTGCGCCAATGTCGGCGCCCAAAATCTCTGCGCCATTCTGTGCATGCGCCATGTCAGCGCCAGTTTTGGTGCCATTTGGTGAATGTGCTGATTTCAGCTGCTGACAGAGCAGCTTTCTGCGAGAGGTACTGTACAGAGAGCAGCTTCCTTACTTTTTTTTAATGTATTGTGTTAAATTTACTTTTGTTTCATTAATAAATATAATTTCAACCTTCATTCAAGCTGTGCCTTACTTTTGTGTTACACGTTTGAGTGATTTCTGAGCGATTGTGAGTGATAGTTTTTGTTGGTCTGCCCCTAACCCCACTTTTTCCATTGGCCCCCTTACTCGTATTAAACGATTTTCTATTCAGTGAGGTTTCACTGGAATGTACTTATGGCGTTATAGGCACAACTACCTTTATTATGAGCAGATTTGGGCACCACGCTTTGGAAAGGATACATTTGCTTTGAAGGGAGTATGGCTCAGTGGTTAGCACTGCTGCCTCACAGCACCAGGGTCCCAGGTTCAATTCTAGCCTTGGGTGACTGTCTGCGTGGAGTTGGCACGATCTCCCTGTGTCTGTGTGGGTTTCTTCCGGGTGCTCCGGTTTCCTCCCACAGCCTAAAGCTGTGCAGGACAGGTGAACTGGCTGAGCTAAATTGCCCATAGTGCTAGGTGCATTAGTCAGAGGGAAATGGGTCTGGGTGGGTTACTCTGTGGACTGGTTGGGCCGAAGGGCCTGTTTCCACACTGTAGGGAATCTAATCTAATCTAAAAAAGTCAGTTTGCAAGAATGATACCTAATTTTTAGAGGTAAAGAAGGAAGATTATACAAATTAGGCCGATATGATCTAGAATTAGAATAATAAGGGGTGATCTGAGTAAAATCTTCAAGACATTAACAGGAAAATGCAGGTTAAATAAAGGTAACTATTTCCGCTGGTATAAGATTCTCGAACAGGGGGCAGAGCCTGCGAATTCGGGCCAGACTGTTCGGGAGAGATGTTCGGACGTATTTCTACACATAAAAGTTTGGAAGATGATTGGAACTTCCTTCCACAAACAGTACTTGATGCTAGATTGGTTGTTAATTTTAAATCTGACATAGATAATGTTTTATTCAGCACAGGTGTTAAGGGATATGGGCCAAAGGCAGGTACGTGACTACAGATCAGCTATGATCACATTAAACAGGCTTGAGGGATGGTTCCTGAAGAAGGGCTTATGCCTGAAACGTCGATTCTCCTGTTCCCTGGATGCTGCCTGATCTGCTGCGCTTTTCCAGCAACACATTTTCAGCTCTGATCTCCAGCATCTGCAGACCTCACTTTCTCCCCTGAGGGATGGTATGGCCTATTCCTGTTCCTATTTCCCAGTAACCACTACCTTTGTGGGAAACCACAGAATACACTGTCTTCCCTTTTTATTATAACTGAAAAAACACTCTTCATGGGCACACACTCTTCATGTATCAAATTCTCCCCAAATCAATCCAAACTGATTCTTAACTTCGAAGGGTTTACTTTCTCAGCTTGATAAGTTCCAAACCCCAGCATTGCCGTTCAGGGTGAAAGTGTTGCTGCAGATACTCCCTCTGGTACAAGCTAGGCAAATTGTTCTAGCTTCATTTAACTCCTCCATTAATTTGTTCTTATCAATCCAAGCAGAAGGTTCCATTCCCTGCATGATCAATAACATTTAAGCTTCTGCCTGCTGTCTCTCTCCTGGATCCTGGCTGGCTAACCAGTGATATTCAGGGACATTTTAGGGGAAGTCAGGAACCCAATCTTTATAATTCTATCCTCATTCAGCAGGAATTAGTGCTAGGACTCCAGCTTTCCATGATTTATATTACTGATTTTGATGAGGGAATTAAATGTGATATCTCAAAGTTTGCAGATGGCACAAAACTGGGTGGGAGAGTGAACTGTGAGGCAGTTGATGAAATGCATCAGTGTGATTTGGACAAGTTGTGTGAGTGAGCATATGGCAGATGAAGTATAATGCAGATAAGTGTGAGATATCCACTTTTGAAGCAAAAATAGGAATGCAGGAGTACAAATAGGAAGGAGTAAGGAGCAGAAATGTGTAGCAGCAACTGTGTTGGCGAAACTATGCCATGCGCAGTTTTAAGTTTCCTTATCTGAGGAAGGATTTTCTGGCTATATAGGACATTTACCAGACTGATTCCCAGAATGGCAGGACTGATGTATGAACAACGACTGGACTGGTCAGGATTATATTCACTGGAATTTAGAAGAATGGGAGGGGGAATCTCCTAGAAACCAATGAAATTTGAACAGGACCAGACAGGATAAATTCAGGAAGGATATCCCTGATGACTGGGGAGTGCAAACCCAGGGGACACGGCCTAAGGTAGGCCATATCGGACTGAGGAGAAATTTCTACACCCAGAAAATGGTAGCCTGTGTGCTCTGCCACAGAGAGCATTTGAAGCCAAAGCTTTCAAGGAGTTGGATATAGTTCTTAGGGCTAAAGGGATGAAAGGGTATGAGGATAAAGCAGAAACAGGGTACTGAACTAGACGATCAGCTATGATCGTATTAGAATCATGGAGTCACAGGAATGTACAGCAGGGAAACAGACCCTTCAGTCCAACTCATCCATGCTGACCAGATATCCTAATCTAATCCAGTCCCATTTGCCAGCACTTGGCCCATATCCCTCTAAACCCTTCCCATTCATATACCATCCAGATACCTTTTAAACATTTTAATTATACCAGCCTCCACTCCTTCCTCTGGCAGCTCATTCCATACATGCACCACCCTCTGCGTGATAAAGTTGTCCCTTAGGTCCCTTTTAAATTTTCCCCCTCACCAGTTTCCTCATTTCTCCGCCACCCACCTTATCCCAGTCCCAAGCCTCCAACTCAGCAACACCCTCTTGACCTGTCCATCGTCTTTCCCACCTATCACCTTCCCTCCCAACTTCATCTACCTATTGCATTCCCAGCTACCTTCCCTACAGCTCTCCCCTCCCATTTATCTCCCAGCACCCCCTGACCCACAAGCCTCATTCCTGATGAAGGGCTTATGCCCGAAATGTCCATTCTCCTGCTCCTCGGATGCTGCCTGACCTGCTGTGCTTTTCCAGCACCATGCTCTTGACTCTGACCTCCAGCATCTGCAGTCCTCACTCTCTCCCAATTTTCCACATTGTCAGGTCGGTGCCAGTGTTATAACTGTACTGGAGCAGCATGGCTCGGAGAGGGGCTGGTTCTGGAGCACAAATTTCAGTATTATTGCCAAAATGATGTCAGGTTTGACAGCTGGAGGCCGGGTGCCCTAGTCTCTGGATTAACAGCCCAGTGATAATACCACTAGGCCACTGCCTCCTCTTAGATCCTACGGAGCTCAGGATAATGGAGGAATATGGCATTAAGGGAGGTGATCAGCAATGATCTAAAACGGCAAAGCAAGCTGGAGGGGCTGAGTGGCCTATCCCTATGAATTGGGCTAGAGATTTGCAAAGTGGGGCCAATAAAGGGAGAAGGGACAAGGTGATGAACAGCTGAGGTGAGCGTGGCAGCCCTTGACATGAAGGTTGGATGCGACCGAGCGTGGCATCAAGTAGCCCGGGCAAAACTGGAATCAATGGGTAGCAGGGGGCAAATTCTCTAGTGGTTAGAGTTACACCTGACACATAGGAAGATGGTCATTATTATTGGAGGTCATTCATCTCAGCTGTAGGATATCTCTGCAGGAGTGCCTCAGGGTAGCGTATTAGTCCCGATCGTCTTTAGCTGCTCCATCAATGACCTTCCCTCCATCATAAGGTCCGAAGTGGGGATGGACGTAGATGATTGCACCATGATCAGCACAATTTGTGACTCCCAGATACTGAAGCAGTCCATGTTCAAATACAACAAGATCTGGACAATATCCAAGCTTGGGCTGACAAGTAGCAAGTAACACTCACACCACACAAAAGCTGGGCTATGACCATCACCAATAAGAGATAATCTAACCATTGCCCCTTGACAGTCAATGATGTTACTATCACTAAACCTCCCCCCACATATTAACATCCTGGGAGTTATCACTGATCAGAATATCAGTGGACTTACCACATAAACGTAGTGGGCTACAAGAGAGGGTTAGAGGTTAGGAATATTGCAGCAAGCAAATTGACTCCACACAGCCTGTCCACTATCGAAGGCACAAGTCAGGAGTGTGATGCTTCCCACTTGCCTGGATGAGTGCAGCTCCAACAACACTCAAGAAGCTTGACACCATCCACGACACAGCAGCCTGCTTGATTGGTATAACATCCACAAGCATCCACTCCCTCCACCACCGAAGCTCAGGAACAGCAGTGTCTACTATTTACAAGATGCACTGCAGACATTCACCTAAGGTCCTCAGTCCAAATTCACAACCACTTCCATCGAGTAAGGGCAACAAATATGTGGGAACGAACCATCCTGACATGGAAATATATCACTGTTCCTTCACTGTAATTGGGTCAAAATCCTGGAATTCTCTCCCTTTTATGGTACTGTGGGCTAACCTACAGCAGGTGGACAGCAGCAGTTCAAGAAGGTAGCCCACCACTATCTCCTAAAGGGTAACTAGGAACGGGCAATAAATGCTGGCCAGCCACAATGCCCACATCCCACAAAATAAATAAATAAGAAAAAAACATGTTCTGGGGACCCAGGTTCAAAACCCACCATGACAGATGGTGGAATTTGAATTCAATGAAAATCTGGAATTAGGAGTCTAATGATGACCACAAAATCATTGTCGAATGTCAGGAAAAATCCATCTGGTTCATTAAGGTCCTTTAGGGAAGGAAATCTGCCATCCTTACTTGGTCTGGCCTAAATGTGACTCCAAACCCACTAACAATGTGATTGACTCTTAAATGCCCTCTGTACAATTAGACATGAGCTGTGAAACCAATTTGAAGCCCATCTAACCTACACTATTCCATTATCATCCATATATTTATCCTATGACCATTTAAATGCCCTTAAAGTTGGCAAGTCTACTATTGTTGCAGGCAGTGCGTTCCACGCCCCCACTACTCTGAGTAAAGAACCTACTTCTGACATCTGTCCTATATCAATCACCCCTCAATTTAAAGCTATATCCCCTCATGCTAGCCATCACCATCTGAGAAAAAAGGTCTCACTATCTATCTTATCTAATCCTCTGATCATCTTGTATGTCTCAATTAAGTCACCTCTTAAATTTCTTCTCTCTAACAAAAACACCGTCAAGACCCTCAGCCTTTCCTCATAAGACCTTCCCTCCATAGAGGCAACATCCTAGTAAATCTCCTCTGAACCCTTTCCAATGCTTCCACATCCTTCATATAATGCAGTGACCAGGACTGAATGCAATACTCCAAGTGCAGCTGCACCAGAGTTTTGTACAGCTGCAGCGTGATCTAGTGGCTCTGAAACATAAATCCCTCTACCAACAAAAGGTAATACACCGTACACCTTCTTAACAACCTTATCAACTTGGGTGGCAGCTTACAGGGATCTGTGCACATGGACACTGAGATCTCTGCTAATCCACATTACCAAGAATCTTACCATTAGCCCAGCACTCTGTATTCCTGTTACTCCTTCCAAAGTGAATCACCTCACACTTTTCCACATTAAACTCCATTTGCCACCTCTCAGCCCAGCTCTGCAGCTTATCTATGTCCCTCTGTGACCTGCAACATCCTTCAGCACTCCATCAACTTTACTGTCATCTGTAAATTTACTAACCCATCTTTCTACACCCCCATCCAGGTCATTTATAAAAATGACAAACAACAGTGGACCCAAAACCAATGCACTTGTGGTACAACACTCATATCTGAACTCCCATCAACCACAACCCTCTTATCTTCTTTCAGCTAGCAAATTTCTGATCCCAACTGCTCAATCACCCTCAATCCCATGCCTCCGTATTTTGTGCAATATCCTACCATGAGGAACTTTATCAAACCCCATACTGAAATCCATATACACCACATCAACCTCTTTACCCTCATCCACCTGTTTGTCACCTGAGTCTCCACTTCCTTCATCCACCAGTGGCAGCTGAACCCTCTCCAGAGCTCTCGCCCTGAATCCCTCCACCTTCTCCTCTCCTGCTCAGAACAGAGCTTTACGGAAGCATTGGCCACAGAGAGGGCTGTATTTTGAGCATTCAAGGAGATGAACAATTGCTATTTGGGACTAGGACTGGTCATATTCCCAACGTCTAGAATGTAGAATGTTTCTCACCCAATCTCACTGACTGCTGCTCATTACAACCAGTAGTGACAGGGAACGGGTGAATATTAAGCTGAATCTTCCATATTTCAGGATCTCATGCTGCACAAATAGGGTGGGCTATGAGTTTTAGTGCTACTTTGAGGTAGGCCCCACAGCCTTATCGATTAAATCAAACAGCACGTCCCTTTGGCCGTTCATCACAAACAAGGGTCTGACTATACCCATTCAGCCCACACTTGTAAAACATGCAACATTTGAACATCAAGTGTGATTCCGGGAAACTGGGACTAGTGTAGGTAGTCGTATATTTTTGGTGGTACAGATTTCAATGGGTGCAACAGTCTCTTTTCAGATTCTAAAGCTACCTTTACTTTTATAAACTGAAATTAAAAGCTCTCTGTTCACTGTCCCAATCAAACACTCCCAGACCAAGTATAGCATGGGGTTAGATATCATGTTCTCTCTACAGTGTCCCCATCAAACATTCCCACGACAGGGACAGCATGCAGTTAGATACAAATGAAAGCCATGACTACCCTTTCAGACTGGAAGTAAATTGAAAGTAAAGCTCCCTGTATTATTTCAAACTGAAAGCATTTGTCCCTCAACACTGTCTCCATCAAAGACTCCAGGACAAATGGTGGGCAGTTGAGAATCGTGGCTGAGAGAGGTGCTCCTCTTTCGAGGTGTTTTTTTTCAGCACTGGAGCTGATTTTCTTGATTTCTTGGAGCAGTAATTACTGTTCCTGTAAGTTTTGTTCTTTGGTTTTGGAACAATAAAAAGAAATCAAAAACCCCTATTCTTTATTTGGGAGGAAGAGAGAGAGCAGGAGTTTTGGGAGACACCATACGGGAAGTTGGAGAACGGCACTAGAGTTTGTCAAGAAAAAAAAACAAAACAGTGAACTTTTCCAGCTAACTGGCTGTGAAAGTACAAGCATCTCTGGAAACTGGCGTTCCATCCAGGAAAAACAATGACATTTCATGGCTGACCTTGGAGAGACCTCACAATCGGAATTACTCAGCTGGGAATGTAAGGTTTGGCAGATCCTGAAGCAACTAAGTGTTTGTTCTTAAGACTTATATAACTTACAAATCTTAATTGCTTTTTCAAATCTATAATCGAGTAGGTTGAGTTTTTAAATTACATTTTACTTAGATATGTCTCTTGATTAATTTTTAAAAAATTTAGAACATAGATATTAAATTACCCCAGAACAGTAAAACCGTACTACTTTCTAGGTCTGTAAATTAAGGTGCAGAGATGGCCTTCAGTAGAGTGATGTGCTCTTCCAATTGGATGTGGGGGATCAGGGAGAAATTCAATGTTAATGATGATCATGTCTGCAGGAAGTGTGTTTTGTTGCAAATCCTATTAGATCGCATGGATTGATTGCAGCAGCAGTTAGAAACAATGAGGAATTTACAGGAACCAGGGAGTGTAATGGATGGCAGTTTCAGGAAAGTAGAAAAACTGCAGATACAGTCAGGTAGATGAGTTATCTTTGAGAAAGTTAGGAGAGGTAAGCAGGTAGTGCTGGAGTCTCCCATGGCTATCCCCATCGCAAGCAAGTATGCTGCTGTGAAAAACGTAGGGGGTGATGGACTGGCAGAGAAATGTAGCACTGCCAGCTAGGTTACTGGTACTACTGGCTCTACTATAACGAAGGGTGTGCCAGGTTCCAAGCAATCAATGGAGATAAGGGACTGAGGGACACAGATTTCTACAGCGAGACATCAGAATGATACGTTGCCTCCCTGGAGACAGTGTCAAGGGCATCTCAGAGAGGGTGCAGAATATTCTCAAAGGGGAGAGTGACTAACAGGACAGCATTCTACATGTTGGCACCAATGATATAGGAAGAGAAATGGACAATGTTCTGAAGAGAGAATTAGGCAGGAGATTAAGAAGTAGGGTCCTCAAGGAACGCAGAACATAGAACAGGACAGCTCAGGCCCACAATGTTGTGCTTAATATGATGCCAAATTAAACTAATCCCTCCTGCCTGCGCTTGGCCCATTTTCCTCTACTCCTTGCAGAGTCACGTGATTATCTACAAGTCCTTTAAATGCCCATATCGTATCTGCCTCCAACACCTCCCCTGGCAGCGCATTTCTGACTTCTACCACTCTGTTTATAAAACTTGCCCCTCACATCTCCTTTAAACTTTGCCCCTCTCACCTTTAATGCATGCCTCCTAGTTTTAGATATTTCAACTCTGGGGAAAAAGATTCTGACCGTCAATCCTATCCGTGCATCTCAATTTTATAGACTTCTATCAAACCTTCCCTCAGCCTCCACCGCTCCAGAGAAAACAACCTGAGTTTTTTTAACAGCTTCTTATAGCTCATGCCCTCTAATCCAGGCAGCGTCCTGGTAAACCCATTCTGCACCCTCTCCAAAGCCTCCACATCCTTCCTGAAATGCTGTGACCAAAACTGAACTCAATACTCTAAATGTGGCCTAATCAAAGTCTTACAAAGTTCCAATGTGACACTCTGACCTTTGTACTCAATTCCTCAACCAAAAAAGGTATGCATGCCATATGCCTTCTTTACCAACCTATCTACTTATGCGGGCACTTTCGAGGAGCTATGGATTTGAACCCCAAGATCTCTCTGTATATCAGTGCTGTTCAGGGTCCTGCCCTTAACTATACTTTTCTTTACATCTGATTTCCCAAAGTGAAACACCTCACAATTACCTGGATTTCATTTCTCCACTCGTATCTGCAACTGATCTATATTCCACTGTATTCATTGACAGCCTTCTACACTACCCACAACTCCACCAATCTAATATCTGAATTACTCCCAGTGCCACATGCTAGTGAGAGTAGGAACAGGAGGATAGCGCAGATGAATGTGTAGCTGAGGAGCTGATGCAGGAGTCAGGGATTTACATTTTTGGATCATTGGAATCTCTTCTGGGGTGGAAGTGACCTGTATAAGGAGGACAGGTTAAGGCAGATGAACTCAGAGCACAGTTGGAACATGGGACGAGGACATCATTGGTATTACAGAAACACAGCTCAGAGAAGGGCAGAACTGGCCAGCTTCATGTTCCAAGATATAGATGCTACCAGAAAGATATAGAGAGAGAAGAGAGGAGGGGGAGTGGCATTTTTGGTGGGGATAATATTATAGCTGTATTTAGGGAGGATATTCCTGGGAATACATCCAATGAAGTTATTTGAGTGAATCTGAGAAATAAGAAAGGGATGATCACTTTATTGGGATTGTACTATAGGCCCCCCCAATAGTCAGCGGGAAACTGAGAAACAAATTTGTAAGGAGATTTTAGAAATCTGTGAGAAAATGATAGAGTTGTAATGGTAGGGGATTTTAACTTTCAGCACATAGACTGGGACTACCATAGTGTTAAGGGCTTGGATGGAGAAGGATTTGTTAAATATGCACAAATTGTTTTTTATTCAGGATGTGGATGTACGTACTAGAGAAGAAATAAAACTTGATCTTCTCTTGGGAAATAATGCTAAGTGACTGAGGTATCAGTGAGGGAGCACTTTTGGGCCAGTGACCATAATTCAATTCGTTTTAAAATAGTTATAGTAAAGGCTGGATCTAATCTAAAAGTTAAAATTCCAAATTGGAGTAAGAACAATTTTGCTGGTATTAGGCAAGAACTCTCAAGAGCTGACTGGGAGAGGCAATTCGCAATAAAGGGACAGTTAGAAAGTGGGAAGCTTTCAAAAATGAGATAATAAGAGTCCAGAGACAGTATTTTCCTGTTAGGGTGAAGGGCAAGGCTGGTATGTGTAGGCAATATTGAATGACTAGAGAAATGGTCAAGAAAAAGGAGGCACATTTCAAGTATAGGCAGCTGGGATAGAGTGAATCCCTTAAGGAGTATAAAGGCAGGAGGAGTATACTCGTGGGAAATCAGGATGGAGAATCGAAAAGAGATTTTACAAATATATTAAGGACAAAAAAGTAACTAGCGAGAGAATCATTACCCTTAAAAATCAACAATGCTGTCTACACGTGGAACCACAGGAAATGAGCAAGATACCAAGCGAGTATTTTGTGTCAATATTTACCATGGAGAAGGATAAGGAAGCTAGAGAATTTTGAAAATTAAATAATGACATCTTGAAAGATATCCATATTACAGAATAGGAGGTGCTGGATGTGTTCAAACACAGAGGCGGATAAATCCTCAGGATCTGATCAGGTTTATCCGAGAACTTTGTAGGAAGCGGGGGGAGTGGTTGCTGGGGCCTTTGCTGACATATTTGCATCATCAATATCCACGGGTGAGGTGCTGGAAGACTGGAAGGTAACTAATGTGGTGCCATTATTTAAGAAAGGGATTTTAACAAACAGGATTGACGTGTATTTAGAAAGGTTAGGGACTGACGTGTGGTAAATTGTGCCTCACTTACTTGATTGTTTTTTTTTTAACAAGTGACAAGATTGTTGAAGGCAGAAGAGTGAATGTTGTCTATATGGACTTCAGCAAGGCACTTGACAAGGTTCAGAATGGCAGACTGGTTCGCAAAGTTAGCTCACACAAAATACAGGGACAGCTAACTGTTTGGATACAAAATTTGCTTGAAGGGAGGAGACAGAGGGTGGTACAGGATGGTTGGTTTTTAGATTGTAGGCCTGTGACCAGTGGCGTGCTGTAAGGATCAGTGCTGGGTCCATGCTTTTTGTCATTTATATCAATGATTTAGATGAGAATATAGCAGGAATGGTTAGTAAGTTTGCAGATGACACCAAAATTGGTGGTGTAGTGGACAGTGAAGATGGTTATCTCAGAATACAATGGCACCTTGATCAGATAGGTCAGGGAGGGGCAGATGCAGTTTAATTCAGATAAATGCGAGATGTTGCATTTGCTAAGACAAACCAGGGTAGGACTTACATACTTAATGACATGGCCCTAGGGAGCATTGTCAAACAAAGAGACTGAATCATAGAATCACAGGCCTAGGGGTGCAGGTACATAATTCATTGAAAGTGGTATCACAGGTAGACAACGCATTGAATATGTGAGTTGGGACATCATGTTACAGCTGTATAACACTTTAATAAGGCCATATTTAGAGTACTGCATACAATTTTGGTTGCCTTGCCATAGGAAGGATGTTATTAAACTGGAAAGGTGATAAGGACTATTTACAAGCATGTTATTGAGGCTGGAAGGTTTGAGCTATAAAGAGAGGCTGGGATTTCTTCCCTGGAGGCTGAGGAGAGACCTTACAGAGGTTTATACATGAGGAGCATAGATAAGGCAAGATCTTTTCCCTAAGGTAGGGGAGTCTAAAACTAAAGGGCATTGGTTTAATGGGAGAGGGGAAAGTTATAAAAGAGACCTAATGGGCAACATTTTCACACAGAGGGTGGTGCAGTTTGGAATGAGCTGCCAGAGGAAGTGGTGGGGGCTGGTACAATTGCAACATTTAAAAGGCATCTGGATGGGTATATGAATAGGACGGGTTTGGAGGGATATGGGATAAATGCTGGCAAATGGGACGAGATAAATTTAGGCTATCTGGTGGGATGGATGAGTTGGACTGAAAGGTCTCTTTCCCTGCTGTAAAACGCGATGACAGTTACAACATGGAGTTCAATGTATAAATTCAGTTGTTGATAGTGCCATTGGATCCATGGTCTCGGTTAAGCTCCTGTGAAAGTAAAAACTGAGAGAACCTGTGGGCCTCAGAATGAATTAAACCAAGTCAATGTACAATCTGCAATACCTGTTTATTTCACACCAACTCCTGCCAGACACATAGGAGATTAATTAAAATGCAACCGCTTCCTACATCAGGCTTGAAAAGTCTCCTGCTTTCCATTTGGCAAAAAATACTCATTGCATCTATCTCCAAACATCTCCTGTCCCGTGACTGTGTTTGAATCCCCAGCAACTGACAAAACACAGTCTTGTCGATGGAGATCTCAGATCCTGCAACTCCTTCAGATATTGAGATGCTCGACAGCAGATCCATTTCAGGTTCCTTCACCTATTCAGAGACTCAAACACAGTCACAAGTTGAAGAGTGTGCAATCTGAACTACCCATTGAGGATAAATACTGCTCAGTTCCATTCCAGAAGCTTCTATTCTCTAACTCAGGCAACTGGTCAGCCAAGACCAAAACAGAACAAAGGACAATACAAGTCGAATGAGCCAGCCCCGTGATTAATAAACCCAGGTTCTTATTGTAGCATATCCGTCTAATCCTTCATTCAGAGGAGAAAATAGGCTATGGCAGGGGAAAAAGCATTAAACAGAGAAAGCAGCAGCAAATGGCAAGAAGGCGAGGGTTGAGAGCCGCACAGTGCTGGTGGTCTTGTGAAGAGTTTGTCAGGAGCTCACGAGGACTGCGTAGTTGGCAGGATAGAGTCCTAATTGTCCATTATCCAGTTGACCCTTACACCAGCCCTGCTCATCCTCTTCACCAATCTTCATTAACTCTTCACCTGTTGGGAAAGTTGACAAGAACAGAGATTGAAAACAACCTTCGCTGACGAGGAACAACCTAGGATGAGGCCACTCGGCCCTTCAAGCTTGCTCCCTCATCCAATAAGATCATGGCTGCCCTGTTTGCTCCACATTGCCGCCTATCCCCGATAATCTTTCATCCTTTTGCTTAACAAGATGTCTTACCAAAGTATCTTGGGCAAGTAGGCAAGATTAAGGAGAATTCTTAGGTATATTAGGAGCAACAGAGTAATTAGGGAAAGATAGGTCCATTCAAGGGCAAAGGAGGGACTTTATTCATGGAACCTTCGGAGTGCCTTAATGAGTATTTAGCAACAGTATTCACCAAGGAGAAATACATGAATGCTAGTAAGTTTAGAAAGGGTCATGTTGATGTTAAGAGGTGGTAGTCTTGGCTGTATTGAAAAAACATTAAGGTCGATGAATCCTCAGGGCCTTTTGGAATCTAGCCTACAATACGGAGGGAGGCAAGGGAGGATATTGCTGAGGCCTTGACAGAGATCTTTGTATCCTCTTCAGCCACAAGCAAGGTCCCAGAGGACTAGAGAATAGGCAGCAGGGATAATCCATAATCCAGCAAATTACAGGCTGGTGAGCCTTACTTCAGCTGCAGGGAAATTATTGTAGAAGACTCTCAAGGAAAGGATTCACCTGCATTTGGAAAACAATGTGATTGTTGGGGATAGTCAGTATGGCTTCCTACAGGGGAGGTTTCATCTCATAAACTTGATTGAGTTGTTTTTTTAAAAACAAGTGACAGAGATGAAAGGATGTTTACATGGACTTGACTAAAGCATCTGGTCTCTCTCATGATAGGTTGGTCCAGAAGATGGGATCCATGGTGAGTCGGATACAAAATATGGTGGGATCCTAAACAGAAGTGAGATATAAAAAAAATGTCAGGCAGAAGTTAAAGATAGTAAGTTAAATAGACCAGACAGGCAAGGGCACAGTAGGGAACGAGGGAAGACTAATGAATTAAACTACATTTATTTCAGTGCAAGAGGCCTGACAAGGTACGGCAGATGAACTCACAGATGGATGGAAAATGTGACTGAGACATTGTCACAAATACAGAAACACAGCTGAGGGAAAGACAGGTGTGGCATTTCAATAATCTGGAGTACAGATGCTATAAGAAGGATAGACAGGAGGCAAGAGAGGAGGGTTTGTGGTTTTTTTAGATTAGGGGAAACATCAACGCAGTACTGAGAAAGGGTATTCCTAAGAGATCGTCCTGTGAGACTATATGGTGGAACTGAGAAATAAGAAGGGCTTGATCACATTGATGGGATTATACTATAGGCCCCCCAGTAGTGAGCAGGAAATTGAGGAACAAAATCGGGAAATCACAGATAGCTGTAAGAACTGCTGTAATAGTATGAGATTTTAACCTTACAAACATAGACTGGAATTGCCAAAGTGTTAAGGGTTTGGATGGGGAGCAATTTGTTAAGTGAATTCAGGAAAACATTTTCTATCAGTATATAAATGGTCCAAGTAGAGAAGGGGCAAAAACCCAACCTCCAGTTGAGACACCAGGCAGGGCAAGTGGTTGAAGTGTCTGTGGAAGAGCGTTTTAGGGCCAGTAACCATAATTCTATTAGTTTTAAAATAGTAATGGAAAGGGATAGGTCTGGTCCACAAGTTAGAATTCTAAATTGGGCAAGGCCAATTTTGATGGTATCAGACAGGAACATTCAAAAACAAAGGGAGAGGTTACTCGCAGGTAACGGGACATCTGGCAAGTGGGGAGATTTCAAAAGTGAGATAACAAGAGTTCAGGAACAGCGTGTTCCTTTCAGCGAGAAGGACAAAGCTGGCAGGAGTAGGGAACAATGGTTGAAAAGAAATACTGAGGCTCTGGTCAAGAAAAAGGAGGCATATTTCAGGTTTGGCAGCTGGGATCAAGGCCTTGAGTATAGGGGATGTAGGAGGAGGAGGTCAGGAGTGCAAAACGGGGACAATTTGGGACTAGGAGAATCCAAAGAGATTCTACAAGTATATTAAGGTCAAAAGAGCAACTAGGGAGAGAATAGGGCCTCTTAAAGATCAACGAGCTCATCTACGTGTGGAGCCACAGGAGTTGGGTGAGATCCTAAATGAATATTTCTCTTCAGTATTTAGTGTGGAGAAAGACATGGAAGATAAGAAACTCTGGGAAACAAATAGTGATAGCTTGAAAACAATCCGTATTGGAGAAGGAGAGGTGCTGGAGGTCTTAAATGCATAAAGGCAGATAAATCCTCAGGACCTGATCCAAGCACATCCCAGGACATTGTGGAAAGTTAGGGAGGAAATTGCAGGGCCCCTAACTGAGACATTGGTATCATCGACAGCCATGAGTGAAGTGCCCAAAGATTGGAGGGTGGCTAATGTTGTGCCTCCAAATAGATGGCAAAGGATGGCTGCAAGGAAAAGTCAAGGTCCAGGACACCCATACCAACTAAACCCACTGCCCCGTGGCTGAACACTTCAACTCTCCCTCCCACTCCATTGAGGACATGCATGTCCTGGGCCTCCTCCATCACCAAGTCCTTACCACCCGACGCCTGGAGAAAGAACATCTCATCTTCTGCCTCGGGACTCTCCAATCCCATAACATCAATATTCGCCTGTTTCCTCATTTCCCCTCCTCCTACCTCATCCCAGTTACAATCTTCCAACCTGGCACCGCCCTCGTGATCTGTCCCACCTGTCAATCTTCCTTCTCACCTATCCGTTCCACCCTCCTCTCTGACCTATCACCTTTACCCCCATCTCCATCTACCTATCACACTCTCAGCTACCTTGCCCCCAACCCCATCCCCCGCTCATTCCTCACCATCCCCTTGGCTCTCAGCCTCATCCCTGATGAAGGGATTTTGCCCGAAATGTCAATTCTCCTGCTCCTCGGCTTTTCAAGCACCACACTCTCAAACCTACTACTAACCAGTGAGCCTAACGTCAGTGGTGGATAAGTTGTTGGAGGGAATTCTGAGAGACAGGATCGACGTGCACTTGGAAAGACAAAGACAGATTAAGGATAGATTAGGCTTTCTGCATGGGAAATTGTCTCACAAATTTGACTGAGTTTTTTGAAGAGGTGACCAGGAAGATTGAGGAACGCTAGGCTGAGCAATGGCAGACAAGAGTTTAATTTAGATAAACGGGAGATGTTGCATTTTGGCACGACAAATCAGGGAATGGTCAATGGTTAAAGTCCTGGGGAGCATTGTCAGAGAGACAGAACCATAGTCCCAGGGGTGCAGGTACACAATTCCTTTAAAATAGCATCACAGGTAGACAAGGTATTGAATACAGGATTTTGGATTCGTGGTGCTGGAAGAGCACAGCAGTTAAGGCAGCATCCGAGGAGCAGCAAAATCGATGTTTCGGGCAAAAGCCCTTCATCAGGAATAAAGGCAGAGAGCCTGAAGGAGGAAGCTGTTGAAGTCCACATTGATGCCCTGCGGTTGAAGTGTTCCGAGGTGGAAGATGAGGCGTTCTTCCTCCAGGCGTCTGGTGGTGAGGGAGCGGCGGTGAAGGAGGCCCAGGACCTCCATGTCCTCGGCAGAGTTGCAGGGGGAGTTGAAATGTTGGGCCATGGGGCGGTGTGGTTGATTGGTGCGGGTGGCCCAGAGATGTTCCCTAAAGCGCTCTGCTAGGAGGCACCCAGTCTCCCCAATGTAGAGGAGACCGCATCGGGAGCAACGGATACAATAAATGATATTAGTGGATGTGCAGGTAAAACTTTGATGGATGTGGAAGGCTCCTTTAGGGCCTTGGATCGAGGTGAGGGAGGAGGTGCGGGCGCAGGTTTTACAGTTCCTGCGGTGGCAAGGGAAGGTGATTGAATACAGAAGTTGGGACATTGTGTTGCAGCTGTACAAGACATTGATAAGGCCACATTTGGAGTACTGCATTCATTTCTGGTCACCCTGCTATAGGAAGGATGTTACTTAATTGGAAAGGGCGCAAAAAACACTTACAAGGATGTTACAGAGACTAGAAGGCTTGAGTTGTAAAGTGAGGCTGGGAATTTTTTCCCTGGAGGTTGAAGGGTGACCTTATCGAGGTTTATCTGTGAGGGGTATAGATAAGGTGAATAGCTTTTCCCCAGCGTAGAACAGTGCAAAACTGAAGGGCAGAGGTTTAACGGGAGAGGGAAAGATATAAAAGGGTCAACTTTTTCACACAGATGGTGGTGCATGTATGGAATGAGCTGCCCGAGGAAGTCATGGGGGTGGTGCAATTACAGCATTTAGACAGGTACATGAATAGGAAAGGTTTAGAGGTTTTTCAGCCAAACACAGGCAAATGGGACTAATTGAGGTTAGGAAGCCTGGTTAGGCTGGACAAGTTCGGCCAAGAGCCTGCTTCCATGCTGTATAACTTTATGACTTTATGTGGAGGTGATGGTTTTGGACTGGGGATGGACAAGGTCAGAAGTCATACAACACCAGGTTATAATCCAGGTTTATTTGAAATCACAAGCTTTCGGAGCGCTGCTCTTTTGTCGGATGAAGTCACCTGAAGAAGGAACAGCACTCCAAAGTTTTTTTTCTTCATAGAATCCCTACAGTATGGAAACAAGCCATTTGGCCCAACAAGTCCACACCAACCCTCCGAAGAGTAACCCACCCAGACCCAGTTGATCATGGGTCACCAAATCAGTCATGATCAGCTTGTGATTTCAAATAAACCTTTTGGACTATAATGTGGTGTCATGGACTTCTGACCTAAGTCCATGACTGTAAGAGTGAGAGGATTACCAGTGAAAGTGTTGGAACTACTGGAGACCAAAGGGGCAACATGTGCGTGGAGCAGAGGATGTGGGAGAGATCTCAGATTAATATTTCTCATCTGCATTCACAGAGAAGAAACACATTATAGCCTGGGATTTCAGTTAGGATAGTGAAGTTCTGGAAAATATTAAGACTAATAAGGAGTAACTGTCAGATCCATAACGTTGCATAAAATACCAGGCCGCAATGAGACGTACAAGAAGCTGTTATAGGAAGCAAGGGAGGAGATTGCTAAGACCCTGGCGAATACTTTGCTGGCCACAGGTGAAGTGCCAGATGACTGGAGGACAGTTAATGTGGTTCCTTTGTTCAAGAGGGACAGCAGTGATAGGTCAGGAATTACAGTTAGTCTGACGTCAGCGATAGATAAATTATTGGTAAACATTTTGAGGACAGGATTAATCAACACTTGGAAAGGCAGGAATTGAGCAGGGATAGTCAGCATGATTGGTTGGAGGGAAATTTTGTCTTACTAATTTGTTTGAGCTTTTTTTGTAAAGGTGACTAAATATATTGATGAGGATAGTACAGTTGATGTGGTTTATATGAACTTCAGTAAGGCCTTTGACAAGGTCTCAGATGGAATGCTGCTCCAAAAGGTAATAGCCCATTGTATCCAAGGTAAACGTGATTCAAAATTGGCTTCCAAATAGGAGGTCAGGCAGCAGCCGAGGAGCAAGAGAATCAACACCCTCCCACCAGCCCACACCCCACTCCCGGCACCTTCCTCTACCACCGCATGAATTGAAAAACCTGCAGCACACCTCCCCCTCACCTCCGACCAAGGTCCCAAAGGATCCTCCCACATGTGATAGAAATTCACCCGTACCTCCACAAATGTATCCGTTCCACCCGATGTGATCTCCTTCACATCAGGGAGACAGGGCGCCAACTTGCAGATCATTTCATAGAACATCTCTGGGACACCAGCACCAACCCAACCCCACCGCCCCGGGGCTGAACACTTCAACTCCCCCTCCCACTCCGTCAGGGGCATGCAGGTCCTGGGCCTCCTCCACCACCAAACCCTAGGTAAAAACAATGACTGCAGATGCTGGAAACCAGATTCTGGATCAGTGGTGCTGGAAGAGCACAGCAGTTCAGGCAGCATCCGAGGAGCTTCGAAATCGACGTTTCGGGCAAAAGCCCTTCATCAGGAATAAATGGGCTTTTGCCCGAAACGTCGATTTCAAAGCTCCTTGGATGCTGCCTGAACTGCTGTGCTCTTCCAGCACCACTAATCCAGCATCACCAAACACTAACCACCCGACACCTGGAGGAAGAAATCCTCATCTTCCGTCTTGGGACCCTGCAACCACACGGGATCAATGTGGATTTTACCAGTTTCCTCACTTCCCCTCCCCCTACCTTATCCCAGTCCCAAGCCTCCAACTCAACACCGCCCTCTTGAGCTGTCCATCTTCCTTCCCACTATCTGCTCCACCTTCATCTCTGACCTATCACCTTCCACCCCCCCACCTTCGTGTACCTATCACATTCCCAGCTACCTTCGCCCGAGCCCCACCACCCTCCCATTTATCTCTCAGCACCTCTGGCCGATAAGCCTCATTCCTAATGAAGGGCTTATGCCTGAAATGTCGATTCTCCTGGTCCTCGGATGCGGATCTCCAGCATCTGCAGTCCTCACATTTTCAAAATAGAAGGCAAAAAGATGATGGTAGAGGGTTGCACTCTCCAACGACAGGGTTCGGAGCTGGGACCCTTGCTGTTTGTTACGTGGATGTGAATGTAGAAAGTATAATTAGCAAGTTTACAGATGACATGAAAATTGGTGGTGTTGATGGAAGTGTGGAGGATGGTTTCAGGCTACAGTCTGATGTTGATCAGCTGGTAAATGGCAGGTAGAATTTAATCCTGATAAGTGTGCGGTGATGCATTTTGGGAGGTCTAATAAAGGAAGGATTTACACAGACAATGATAGGCTGAGTAGGGAGGACTGAGGAACAAAGGGAGCGTAAACTCTGAAGGTGGACAAGGCGATGAAGGCTGCACACAGGATGGTTGGCTTCATTAGTCGTAGTGTAGAATATGGGAGCACGGAAGTCTTGTTATAACTTGATAAAACAATGGTTAGGCCACAAATGGAATATTGTGTGCAGTTCTGGTCGCCACATTATCAGGAAGATGTGATTGCACGAGAGAGTGTGCAGAGGAATTTCACGAGGATCTTGCCTGGGATGGAAAGTCTCAGTTACGAGCAGAGACTGGATAGGTTGGGTTTGTTTCCCCTGGAGCACAGGACGCTGAGGGGTGATCTGATTGAGGGATGCAAAATTACGAGATGCACAGACAGAGTGGATTGTGAGAATCTTTGCTCCACGGCAGATGTGTCGAAGACCAGAAAAACTCAGCTTAAGGTCAGGAGTAAATGGTTTAAATGAAATCAGAGGAAAACATAAATTCACCCAGAGGGTGGTAGAAATATGGAGTGCACTGCTTGAGAGGGTGGTAGAGGCAAGAACTCTTGCAATATTTAAGAAACATCTGGACAGACATTTAAAATGCCAGGGCACAGGCTCTGGACCAAGTGTAGGGAAATAGACAATAGACAAAAGGTGCAGGAGTGGGCCATTCTGCCCTTCGAGCCTGCACCACCATTCAATATGATCATGGCTGATCATCCTTAATCAGTATCCTGTTGCTGCCTTATCTCCATAACCCTTGATTCCACAATCCTTGAGAGCTCTATCCAACTCTTTCTTAAATGAATCCAGAGACTGGGCCTCCACTGCCCTCTGGGGCAGAGCATTCCACACAGCCACCACTCTCTGGGTAAAGAAGTTTCTCCTCGTCTATGTCCTAAATGGTCTACCCCGTATTTTTAAGCTGTGTCCTCTATTTCGGCACTCACCCATCAGCGGAAACATGCTTCCTGCCTCCAGAGTGTCCAATCCTTCAATAATCTTATATGTCTCAATCAGATCCCCTCTCAGCCTTCTAAACTCAAGGGTATACAAGCCCAGTCACTCCAGGTAGTCCCGCCATTCCAGGAATTGACCTCGTGAACCTACAATCACTTAGCTCTGTCTATCATTTGCTGTTTATACCATCTTGCATGCAAGTAGTTCTGTTTAGTGGCTTCACCAGGTTGACACCTCATTTTTAGCTATGCCTGGTGCTGCTCCTGGCATGCACTCCTAAGTCTCCATTGAACCAGGGTTGATCCCCTGGCTTGATGCTAATTTCTGCCCACTCACCTGACTTGTCCAGGTCACCCTGTAATCTCCTAACATCCTCCTCACATTTCACCCTGCCACCCAGCTTTGTATCATCAGCAAATTTGCTAATGTTATTGCTGATACCGTCTTCTATATCATTAACATATATTGTAAAAAGCTGCGGTCCCAGTACTGATCCCTGCGGTACCCCACTGGTCACTGCCTGCCATTCTGAAATGGAGCCGTTTATCACTACTCTTTGTTTCCTATCAGCCAATCAACTTTCAATCCAAGTTAGTACTTTGCCCCCAATACCATGCGCCCTAATTTTACTCACTAACCTCCTGTGTGGGACTTTATCAAAAGCTTTCTGAAAGTCCAGGTACACTACATCTACTGGATCTCCCTCGTCCATCTTCAGAGTTACATCCTCAAAAAATTCCAGAAGATTAGTCAAGCATGATTTCCCTTCATAAATCCATGCTGACTCTGTTACTACTATCCAGATGTGTCGTAATTTCATCCTTTATAATCGACTCCAGCATCTTTCCCACCACTGAAGTCAGACTAACTAGTCTATAATTTCCTGCTTTCTCTCTCCCACCTTTCTTAAAAAGTGGTACAACATTAGCCACCCTCCAATCCACAGGAACTGATCCCAAATCTATCGAACTCTGAAAAATAATCACTGACGCATCCACGATTTCTCGAGCCACCTCCTTCAGTACCCTGGGATGTGGACCATCAGGCCCCGGGGACTTATCAACCTTCAGACCTAACAGTCTCTCCAACACCAATTCCTGGCAAATATAAATTCCCTAAAGTTCAGGTCCTTCAGTCACTGTTACCTCATGGAGATTGCTTGTGTCTTCCCCAGTGAACACAGATCTGAAATACCAATTCAATTCTTCTGCCATTTCTTTGTTCCCCGTAATATATTCCCCTGTTTCAGTCTTCAAGGGCCCAACTTATGGGCGGCACGGTGGCACAGTGGTTAGCACTGCTGCCTCACAGCGCCAGAGACCCGGGTTCAATTCCCGCCTCAGGCGACTGACTGTGTGGAGTTTGCACGTTCTCCCCGTGTCTGTGTGGGTTTCCTCCGGGTGCTCCGGTTTCCTCCCACAGTCCAAAGATGTGCAGGTCAGGTGAATTGGCCAAGCTAAATTGCCCGTAGTGTTAGGTGAGGGGTAAATATAGGGGTATGGGTGGGTTGCGCTTCGGTGGGGCGGTGTGGACTTGTTGGGCCGAAGGGCCTGTTTCCACACTGTAAGTAATCTAATCTAATCTAATCTAATCTAATTTTAATCTTAACCATTTTTTTGCCTTTCACATACCTAAAAAAGCTTTTATTATCCTCCGTTATATTTTAGGCCAGTTTACCTTCATACCTCATTTTTTCTCTGCGTATTTCCTTCTTAGAAATCCTCTGTTGTTCTTTAAAAACTTCCCAGTCCTCCGTTTTACCACTTATTTTTGCCATGTTATGCTTCTCTTTTACTTGATATGTTTCTGAACTTCCCTCGTCAGCCACGGCCGCCTCCTCCTAGGATCTTTCTTCCTTTTTGGAATGAACTGATTAGATTAGATTACATTACAGTGTGGAAACAGGCCCTTCGGCCCAACAAGTCCACACCGACCCGCCGAAGCGCAACCCACCCATACCCCTACATTTACCCCTTACCTAACACTACAGGCAATTTAGCATGGCCAATTCACCTGACCGGCACATCTTTGGACTGTGAGAGAAAACCGGAGCACCCGGAGGAAACCCACGCAGACACAGGGAGAACGTGCAAACTCCACACAGTCAGTCGCCTGAGGCAGGAATTGAACCCGGGTCTCAGGCGCTGTGAGGCAGCAGTGCTAACCACTGTGCCACCATGCTGCCCACCATGATCCTGCATCTTCTGCATTATACACAGAAATATCCACCATTGTTCCTCCACTGTCATCCCTGCTAAGGTATTGCACCATTGAACTTTGGCCAGCTCCTCCCTCATAGCTCCATAGTTCCCTTTATTTAACAGAAGTACTGTCACTTCCGATTGTACCCTCTCCCTCAAATTGCAGATTGAATCTTATTGTGTTATGGTCACTACTTCCCAATGGCTCCTTCACTTCTAGGTCACTTCGAGGTGGGGGGGCGGTGGGGTGGGGGTTAGAGGTGAATGTAGTGGCCGTCACTATGGGGAAGATACTGGGGGAGCTGGCAGGTCTGAAGTTGGATAAGTCAGCCAGTGCAGACTACACTCTCGGGTTCCGAAGACGACAGTTGAGGAGATTGTGGAGGCATTGGTGGTGATCTTTCAGGAATCAACGGAATCAGGGAGGGTCCCACAAAACTGGAAAATGGCTAACGTAACAGCCCAATTTAAAAAAGGGAAGAAGGCTGGAAGCTAGAGTCCAGTTAGCTTGACCTCACTTGTTGGTAAGATTGTCTTGCTGCAATTATACAGGGCCTTGGTGAGGCCACACCTGGGAATATTGTGGAAGGTTTTGGTCTCCTTACCTGAGGAAGGATGTTCTTGCTATAGAGGGAATACTGTGAAGGATATACCAAATTGGCAGGACTGATGTATTAGGAGAGGTTGAGGCGGTTAAGATTGTTCGGAAGAATGAGGGGGAGCTCGTAGAAACATATAAAATTCTAACAGGAAGAGGCAGCTTAAACGCAGGAAGAATGTTCCCAATGATGAGGCAGTCCAGAACAGTAGGCCATTCAACCCCTCGAACTTGCTTCACCATTCCTTATGATCATGGTTGATCATCAAGCTCAAGTACCTAACCCTGCCCTCCCACCACATCCTTGATCCCTTCAGCCACAAGAGCTACATCTACCGCCTTCTACAAAACACAATGTTTGGCTTCAACCATTTTCTGTGACAGTGAATTCCACTGGCTCACCACTCTCTGGGTGAAGAATTGTCTGTTGATCTCAGTCTGCAAGGTTAACCTCTTGTGTCTAAAGAAATCGAGGACGTGGTGGGAGGGCAGGATTAGGGTATGGAGCTTGATGGTTAGCCATGATCATAATGAATGGTGGAGCAGGCTTGAGGGGTCGAATGTTTCTGTGTGTTGGCCTTCATCACAAGGGGACTTGAACTCAGAGGGAAAGCTGCCTTGCTGCAGTTGAACTACCTTTGTCTGGTGGCTTGTGTACGGCTTTGGTCCTTTTTCATAAGGAGGGAATAGATCTGGGTCGGTATTCATTACAGGGTCACAGAATAAGAGGATTGCACTGCTATAAAGCAAAATTATTACAGGGCATAATAGAGTGGATGTAGAGAGGATACTTTCCATGGTCAGTAATTCGAGAACCAGGGGACACAGTCTCAGAATAAAGCGTGGGGCTGAGATGGGGAGAAATTTCTTCACTTTGAGAATGAGTGAATCTTTGGAATTCCTCCTACCCAGAGGGCAGTGGAAGCTCAGTCATTGAGTAAATTCAAGACACAGATTGATAAGTTTCTAGTTACTAATGATATCAAAGAATCTGAGGATACTGTGGAAGACTGGCACTGAGGAGATGGTCAGCAGTGATCGAAAATGGCAGAGTAGGCTTGACATGACATATTCTTGTTACTTTCCCACCTAACCCTGCATCATCAGTACACTGGAGGATAATACAATGTCCTCATTAACATTGAATGAAAGTAGCTCAGGGGCCAATATAGATCCCTATTGCCTGAGGGATAAGCAGCTAAACTGAAAATTTCCACAATTACAGAAAAGGGCAAGGTAAATCAGAAACGTTACAGAAATAAAGCTGTGGCATTTGACACAGATTCAGAGAAACTGCAGATGACAAACTGAAAGGAAAATTGTTCCTCACAGATTGATACTCAGCACAGACAACCGAATAAGAGACTGGAGAGAACAACCCCCTGTCCGCACCCATCTCCTCCTCACACACCCCACCTCCCGTACATCCCCTCATTGCCCATGTCCCCTGACATTCCACAACCTCCCCATAAGCCCCCACACCATCATACCCCACACAATCCTTCCCCATTTCCCCCACCCGTTCACATCCCACAACCACACACATCCCCTCTGCACTACCCCTCACATCTCAACACACCCACTCAGATCCCACATCCCTAAACACCCCTTTCCCCACTCAGTCTATCCTGCCACACATCCTCTTGACCATGTTTGACCTGAAGCCACAAGACTTCACGAGATCCAGAGTCAATGTTGAAGTCTCCCAGAGCAGCTCCCTGCTGACTGTATACTTAGGCCCCTTCAACCACACGGCATCAACATCGACTTCACTAGTTTCCAAACTTCCCCTCCCCCCACCTCTTCCCAGATCAACCCTCCAACCCGGCACTGCCCTCTTGACCAGTCCTACTTGTCTATCTTCCTTTCCACTTATCCACTCAACTTACCCACCGACCTATCACAGTTACACCCCCTGCATCCACCTTCCCACCTCTCTTCCCCCTCAGCCCCACCCTCATCCCCCTATTTATCTCTCAGCCACCTTCCCCTATCACATTCCTGATGAAAGGCTTATGCCCGAAACACCGACTCTCCTGCTCCTTGGATGCTGCCTGAGCTGCTGTGCTTTGCCAGAGCCACCCTTTCCGATCCTGTATACCAGCTCTGATGGGTCTGTGCTCTGGGCCATCAACAGTAGAATTGTACTCCATCACAACCTGCAGCTTCATGGTCTGGCATATACTGCACACAATCGTTACCATCAAGCCAAGGGAATCAACCCTGGTTCAATGGAGAGTGATGCAGGGCATGCAGGAGAAAGCACCAAGCATTGTGAAGAGAGTGGTGTCAACCTGGTGAAGCCATCAAACAGGACTACTTGTGTGCTGAACAGCATAAGCAGCAAGTATTTGATGGAACAATGTGATCCACAACTGAACTGATCAGCTCTAAGCTCTGCAGTCCTGCCACATCCATTAGTGGGTGGTACTGGACAGCCAAACAAGTCACTGGGGGTGGCAGCTCTGGAAATATCCCCATCCTCAAATGATGGAAGAGTGCAAAAGCAAAGGCTGAAGCATTTTCAGCAATCTACAGTCAGAAGTGTCGAGTGGATGATCCATCCAGGTCTCCTCCAGACATCAGAGATACCAGTCTTCAGCCAATTCGATTCACTCCACATGATATCGAGAAATGGTTGGAGGCACTGGATACTGCAAAGGCTATGGGCCCTGACAACATTCCGGCAATATTACTGAAGGCTTGTGCTCCAGAACCTGCTGCTCCCCTAACCAAGTTCTTGCAGTCCAGTCACATGCCAGGATGGTCACATCATGGCACAGGCCCATCCTGGCACACTCACACAATGGTACAGCTGTACCTCTGCACAGTTCCTGTCCAGTTAACAGACAAACAGAGGCACACACGAGTCATCCACTTGTTAACCGGGCACATGCAGTGAGAGCTACATGCAGGATTAGCCAAGAGCACTGACATTCACAGCACAAGTAGAAATGAGGGAGGCCAATATATTAATCTGGAATCACAGAAATATTACAGCACAGAAAGAATCCAATCAGACATTTAAATCTTCCCTCAGCTCCTGGTTCAGCCTTGCAGCCTACAGTGCCTCACGCGCAGGTCCAGGATCTTTTTTAAAAGTGTTGGAGATTTCCCCTAAACCATCAAACTAGACAGTGACTTCCAGACCCACACTGTCCTCAGAGGGAAGAAGCTTTTCTCTGTGTCCCCTTTTTAACAGCTCACTTTAAACCAGTGCCCTCAGGTCAGTGACCTCTCCTCTGGGGGAAATACGGTCCCCCTGCCCACTCTGTCCAAACCCCTCACTGTTTCGTACATCTCGATGAAGTCAGCCCTCAGCCTTCTCTGTTCGAAGGAGAACTCCAGCTGCTCCAATCTTTGCTCAGAGCTGCAACTTCCAGCCCTGGCAACGTTCTTGTAAATCTCCTCTATTCTCCGCAGACCAATTATCTCCTCCTTGGAACCTGGTGACCAGGCCTGGACACACAACTCCAGCTCTGGTGTGAGCAGTGCCTTGTATCGTTTCAGCAGCAACGCATTCCTGCCCTTGTATTTAATACCTCGCCCAGTGAAGGAAAGTACCCCAAATGCATTCTTTATTCGGGTGGGTTTAAACTAGCTCAGCAGGGAGATGGGAACCGGAGGTGTAGCTGCAGTGCACAGGAGGATGAGAGTAGGAAGGACAGGGATAGGATTTCAGGGTCACAGGAATGTGCTGACAGACTGTGAAGTGGTTTGAAGTGTGTCTTCTTCAACGTCAGAAGTATCCGAAATAAGGTGGGTGAGCTTGCAGCATGGAGAGGTACCTGGGACTTCGATGTTGTGGCCACTTCGGAGACATGGATAGAGCAGGGTGAGGAATGGATGTTGCAGGTTCCAGGATTTAGATCCTTCATTAAAAACAGGCAAGGCGGTAAAAGAGGGGGAGGCGCGGCCTTGTTAGTCAAGGATAGTATAACAGTGGCTGAGAGAACTTTTGATGAGGACTCGTCTACTGAGGTAGTATGGGCTGAGGTTAGAAACAGGAGAGGAGAGATCACGCTTCTTACAGGCCTCTGCAGAGTTCCAGGGAGGTGGGAGAGAGAATTAGCAAAATTATTCTGGGTAGGAGTGAAAGGAACAGGGTGGTCATTATTGGGGACTTTAGCTTCTCCAACATTGACTGGAAATGCTATAACTCTAGCACGTCGGATGGATCAGTTTGTGTCCAATGACACAGTATGTCAAAGAGCCGACAAGAGGGGAGGCCACACTGGATCTGGTGCTTGGTAATGAACCAGACTAGGTGTTTGATTTTGTTGTAGGTGAGCACTTTGGAGACAGCGACCATAATTCAGTTACGTTTAGTTTAGCAATGGAAAGGGATCGGTACATGCCACAGATCAAGAGTTATTGATGGGGCAAGGGCAATTATAATGCGATCAAACAAGAATTAGGATGCATAGAATGGGGTAGTAAAATGCAGGAGATGCAGACAATCGAAATGTGGAGTTGGTTTAAGGAACAGATATTACGTGTCCTTGCTCGGTAGGCAGGGAGGAAGTGATAAGGTAAGGAAACCGTGGTTTACTACAGAAATTGCATCTCTTGTTATGAAGAAGAAGGAGGCTTTTGTGTTGATGAGGCAAGATGGTTCAGATGAGGCGATGGAGAGTTATAGATCACCTCGGATGGATTTAAAGAGAGAGTTAAGAAGAGCAAAGACAGGACACAAGCAGCCTTTGGCAAATAGAATAAAGGAGAACCCTAAAGCTTTCTATAGGTATGTGAGAAATAAAGGGATAATTGGGGTAGGATTAGGGCCAGTCAAAGACAGAAATGGCAAGTTAAGTGTGGACCCTTTGGAGATCGGAGAGGTGCTAAACGAACATTTCTCATTTGTTTTCACTCAGGTAAAGGAGAATATTGTAGAGGAGATGATTTGGATGTGAGCATAAGAGGTACAGTTAGTAAGTTTGCAGATGACACCAAAATTGGAGGTGTAGTGGACAGCGAAGAGGGTTACCTCAGATTACAACAGGATCTGGACCAGATGGGCCAATGGGCTGAGAAGTGGCAGATGGAGTTTAATTCAGATAAATGCGAGGTGCTGCATTTTGGGAAAGCAAATCTTAGCAGGACTTATACACTTAATGGTAAGGTCCTAGGGAGTGTTGCTGAACAAAGAGACCTTGGAGTGCAGGTTCATAGCTCCTTGAAAGCGGAGTCGCAGGTAGATAGGATAGTGAAG
>NC_057725.1:69781522-69784586 GCF_004010195.1 Chiloscyllium plagiosum | reverse complement strand
AGAGGTTTACAAAATTATGAGGAGCATGGATAGGGTAAACAGGCAAAGTCTTTTCCCTGGGGTCGGGGAGTCCAGAACTAGAGGGCATAGGTTTAGGGTGAGAAGGGAAAGATATAGAAGAGACCTAAGGGGCAACTTTTTCACGCAGAGGGTGGTACGTGTATGGAATGAGCTGCCAGAGGGTGTGGTGGAGGCTGGTACAATTGCAACATTTAAAAGGCATTTGGATGGGTATATGAATAGGAAGGGTTTGGAGGGATATGGGCCAGGTGCTGACAGGTGGGACTAGATTTAGATGGGATATCTGGTCGGCATGGACGGGTTGGACTGAAGGGTCTGTTTCCGTGCTGTACATCTCTATGAGTTAAAGTAGACAAGTCCCCTGGGCCGGGTGGGATTTATCCGAGGATTCTCTGGGAAGTTAGGGAGGAGGTAGCAGAGCCTCTGGCTTTGATATTTGAGTCGTTGTTGTCTACGGGTTTAGTACCCGAGGACTGGAGGATTGCAAATGTTGTGCCCTTGACCAGTGAGCCTTACTTCTGTTGTAGGAAAGATTTTGGAAAGGATTATAAGAGATAAGATTTATGATCATCTGGCAAGAAACAATTTGATTTCAGATAGTCAACACTGTTTCATCCAGAGCAGGACGTGTCTCACAAACCTCTGAGTTTTTTGAGAAGGTGACCAAGCATGTAGATGAGGGTAGGGCAGTTGACGTGGTATACATGGACTTCAGTAAAGCCTTTGATAAAGTTCCACATGGTAGGCTGTTAGAGAAAATGCAGAGGCATGGGATTGAGGGTGATGTAGCAGTTTGGATTAGAAACTGCCTTTCTGAAAAAAGGCAGCAAGTGGTGGTTGATGGAAAATATTCAGCCTGGAATCCGGTTACTAGTGGTGTGCCACAAGGATCTGTTTTGGGACCACTGCTGTTTGTCATTTTTATAAATGACTTAGACGCAGGCATAGGTGGATGGATTAGTAAATTTGCACAGGACACTAAAGTCAGTGGAGGGTGGACAGTTTGTATGAATGTTACAGGTTGCAGGGGGACTTAGATAAACTGCAGAATTGGGCTGAGAGGTGGCAAATGGAGTTCAATGCAGCTAAATGTGAGGTGATGCACTTTGGGAAGAATAACAGGAAGGCAGAGTACTAGGTCAATGGAAAGATTCTTGGTAGTGTGGATGTGCTGAGGGATCTTGGAGTCCATGTACATAGATCCCTGAAAGTTGCCACCCAGGTGGATAGTGCTGTTAAGAAGGCATACGGTGTGTTAGGTTTTATTGGTAGAGGGATTGAGTTCCGGAACCGCAATATCATGCTGCAATTATACAAAACGCAGATGCAGCTACACTTGGAATATTGTGTACAGTTCTGGTCCCCATATTTCAGGAAGGATGTGGAAGCATTGGAAAAGGTGCAGAGGAGATTTACCAGGATGTTGCCTGGTCTGGAGGGAAGGTCTTATGAGGAAAGGCTGAGATACTTGGGTCTCTTCTCATTGGAGAGAAGGCGGCCAAGAGAGGATTAGATAGGGTAGACAGAGAAAGAGCAGCATCAAATGTTTGATGCTGCCTGACCTGCTGCGCTTTTCCAGCAACACGTTTTTAAGCTCGGTCTCCAGCACCTGCAGTCCTCACTTTCTCCTAGACAGAGAAAGACTTTTTCCTCGGATGATGACATCAGCTTGTATGAGGGGGCATAATTACAAATTGTGGGGTGATAGATTTAAGACAGATGTCAGAGGCAGGTTCTTTACACAGAAAGTGGTAAGGGCGTGGAATGCACTACCTGCTAATGTAGTCAACTCAGCCACATTAGGGAGATTTCGACAATCCTTAGATAAGCACATGGATGATTTTGGGATAGTGTAGGGGGACGATCTGAGAATAGTTCACGGGTCGGCGCAACATCAAGGGCCGAAGGGCCTGCTCTGCGCTGTATTGTTCTACGTTCACCATATGTCCCGTCACCTTCAGGGATCTATGGAGAAGGATTCCACGGTCTCTCACAGCTCCACCCACCTCAAATACCTTCCAGGTATTCCATGTTCCCATGCTTTGTTAACGTATAATCTTACATTTCTCTGATAGAATCCCATTTGCCACTTTTCCATCCACCCAACGAAACTATCAATAATACCCTCTTTACTATCAACAGCTCAGCTAATTTTTGTATTGTTTGCATATTTCCCAAAAATGCCTCTCACACTAAGTCTAAATCATTAATATATACGAGAAACAGTAAGGGGCCCCACATGTTCTACAATCGCCACATAAGTTGCCATGATGTCTGGTGCACTTATACAACATTTTTGTGCTATGTGCAGAGGGTGAAGAGGACAGAGGAGCAGCGTGCTGTCTATATGGAAACTAACCACAGCATGGACCAGCCAGTCTCTCTATTTGGACATTGTAGTTGGATGACTGTAACACTCTACTGTCTGGATGTTTGGATACCCATGATGCTGGGGGAGGGACAGCAGGTTCCTCAGGATTGAAGATGACGGAAACATGCATAGCACCTAGAGCTTGCCATGCAGCATTGCGGAACAAGACCAATGCGTGTTAGTGTGTGAATACCTGCCAAGAAGCTTAGCTCATCAGCCTCCTGCCCTGTGTAATCATACAGTGCTCGAACCCGGACCACAGCTACCTTCACCTCATCCTCCGAGCACAGAGTCGACACATACTTCCTCGGGCTGTCGTCATCTGACCAATCGGATGAGTAATCTTTAACTCCACTGTAGGACAAGACACGGATCAGTGGGAGTATATAATACTTAATTGTGTAGATATTGTATATGGTAGAAGCAGAGAGAGAAAAACAGGGGATAGAAGGAAGATGGGGAGAGAAGAGACTAGGGTAGACTGGGAGAGAGAGTGGGAGAGGAAATGGAGAGAGAGCAGGGAGAAAAAGGCAGCAGGTAGGGGAGAGAGAGGTAGGAGGCCAGCGAGGCAAAGGAAGGAGGCCGGGGAGGCAAAGGAAGGAGGCCGGGGAGGCAAAAGTTGGAGGCGGGGTGTGGGAAGAGAGAGAGAGCAGGGGAGAGAGAAAGGGAGCA
>NC_057725.1:69778160-69780601 GCF_004010195.1 Chiloscyllium plagiosum | reverse complement strand
CTCTCTTTCCATTCCTCTCTCTCTCCAGCCACACCCACTCACTCACGCTGTCTCCATCCCTCCTTGCTCTCCCTCTCCAATGTTCTCTCTCTTTCTATCCCTCCCCCTCCACTCTTACTCTATGCTCCATCTCTTCCTCTTTCTCCCCCCATCCCATTCCCCTAGCTCTCCATTCCCTGTCCACTCTCCCTCTCTCCCAGTGTCCCCCCCTTTCTCTCTTCCCTCCTCTTCTCGCTCACTCTGAAAGGGCAAGTGGTGGCCAGAGTAGGTCAGTGGAGAAGATGATGGGGTGAGGGGAGAGTGGGGAAGAGGGAGATGGCAAGAGAGGAGTGGGATGGGTCCAAGACAGGGATAGGGGCTGACAGAATACAGTGCCTGTGGATGCTTTTTAAAGGGGGGGTGGGGGAGGGAGAATGGGGAGTAGTGTTGGGGGAGTTTCACACTCGGAGCTCCGTACCTGTCTCCTGGCGAAGAGTGCAACACAGTCTCAGCGGACGGGATGATGCTGGTGAGGGTCACTTCCTCTCCCCCCCGGCTACTCTTCTCCTTACGATGGATGGCCCGGCTTGCGTCTGGAGCCCACTCCTATTGATGGCAAAGACACACGACCGTGAAGGGTCACAGTTACGGGACCGTTGTCAAGTTTGGCAGGGGGAGAGTTGGAGAGAGCTAACAGAATGGAGAGGGCAACAGGGAGGTCCAGGGAGCAAGCCGTGCTGTTTCCAATGAACACGATGCTCATACGATACAAGTAACAGGAACACAAGAAATTGCCTCTCATGTGTTGCTGAAGATCAGTTCCAGCTCCCAGTGCTGGCAGGGTGGTAGACACCTACAGTGACACCAATATTCTCCCATGATGCAGTGTGCCTCATGCTAACATCTCACACGGAGACTTCAAATCAATTCCTTCAGCAACAAGGGGTCTGGGCAAGAGAAAAGTCTGGAAGTATTCAATTCAGCTCAGTAACAGAGGAGGGGCTTACGACAAGGTTAACAAAAGATCACTCAGGTTCTTATACACAGATTCTACAGAGAGGACTCAGTAAGGAGTCCAAAAGAGATTTGATGGTTCAGTGCTGTCAGAAGTCAGGGGGTGAAATTCTCGGAATCAGCATGAAAGCCAGAACTCCGAGGTCCGAGAGAGCAGAAACGGTGGGGAGTCTGCGTTGGGGAAGCTGTAATAGGATCTGAAGACGACTGTGTGCATTAAGACTCAGTGTAAAGAGTCGGGCTGAGGTGCTCAGAAGCAGCATTTGTTTAACACAGCTTGATTCGATCAGATTCCCTACAGTCTGTAAACAGGCCCTTCAGCCCAACAAATCCACACCGACCCTCCGAAGAGTAACCCACCCAGACCAATTTCCCTCTGACGAATGCACCTTACACTGTGCGCAATTTAGCATGGCCAATTCACCTGACCTGCACATCTTTGGACTGTGGGAGGAAACCGGAGCACCCGGAAGAAACCTATGCAGACACGAGGTGAATGGGCAAACTCCACACAGACAGTCGCCCGAGGCTGGAATCGAACCTGGGACCCTGGTGCTGTGAGTCAGCAGTGCTAACCACTGAGCCACTGTGCTACCCATAACTAAACTGTTCATAACTAATGTTTTGGTGACAACCATGGTCAGGCTTGGCTCAGTGGAGCTCGCTATTGGTGAAGAGCTGAACAAGTACTGGAGAGTAGTTTTAGACTTAGAGGAGTGTACAGTCAGGAAAGGAGGCCAATTAACAAAGACACAGCAATCACTGAGGCAGTCCATGATCAAGTAAAGCTGAAAATGTGTTGCTGGAAAAGCGCAGCAGGTCAGGCAGCATCCAAGGAGCAGAGAATCGACGTTTCGGGCATGAGCCCTTCTTCAGGAATGAGGAGAGTGTGCCAAGCAGGTTAAGATAAAAGGTAGGGAAGAGGGACTTGGGGGAGGGGCGTTGGAAATGCGATAGGTGGAAGGAGGTAAAGGTGAGGGCGATTGGCCAGAGTTGGGGTGGGGCGGAGAGGTCAGGAAGAAGATTGCAGGTTAGGAAGGTGGCGCTGAGTTCAAGGGTTGGGACTGAGACAAAGTGGGGGGAGGGGAAATGAGGAACTGGAGAAATCTGAGTTCATCCCTTGTGGTTGGAGGGTTCCTAGGCGGAAGATGAGGCACTCTTCCTCCAGCTGTCATGTTGCCATGGTCTGGCGATGGAAGAGTCCAAGGACCTGCATTTCCTTGGTGGAGTGGGAGGGGGAGTTGAAGTGTTGAGCCACGGGGTGGGTGGGTTGGTTAGTCCGGGTGTCCCAGAGGTGTTCTCTGAAACGTTCCGCAAGTAGGCGGCCTGTCTCCCCAATATAGAGGAGGCCACACCGGGTGCAGTGGATGCAGTAAATGGTGTGTGTGGAGGTGCAGGTGAATTTGTGGCAGATATGGAAGGATCCCTTGGGGCCTTGGAGGGAAGTA
>NC_057725.1:69775517-69777462 GCF_004010195.1 Chiloscyllium plagiosum | reverse complement strand
ACCTCCTTCCACCTATCACATTTCCAACACCCCTCCCCCAAGTCCCTCCTCCCTACCTTTTATATTAGCCTGCTTGGCACACCTTCCTCATTCCTGAAGAAGGGCTCATGCCTGAAACGTCGATTCTCCTGCTCCTTGGATGCTGCCTGACCTGCTGTGCTTTTCCAGCAACACATTTTCAGCTCTGATCTCCAGCATCTGCAGTCCTCACTTTCTCCTCCATGACCAAGTAAAGTCAGATTGACAAAAAAGTGATTTTCCAGTACATCCACCCACCTTATCTACTGTGTCTGTTGCACTCAATATGGTCTCCTCTACATTGGGAGACATGACACCAACTCGCGGAGAGTTTCAGGGAACATCTCTGGGACACATGCACCAAACAACCCCACCGCCCTGTGACCAACCATTTCAACTCCCCCTCCCACTCCCCCAAGGACATACAAGTCCTGGGCCTCCTCCACTCTCAAATCCACCCATAAACTGGAGGAAAAATGCCTCATCTTCTGCCTTGGGACCCTTCAACCACACGGCATTACCATCAACTTCACTAGTTTCCTAATCTCCCCTGACCCCACTTCATCCCAGACCCAACCCTCCAACTCGGCATCGCCCTCCTGTTCTGTCCATCTTCCTTCCCACCCACCTATCTGCTCCACACTCCCCACTGACCTATCACAATTACACCCTACCTGTATCCACTTATCTCCTTCCCACCTACCTTTCTCCCAGCCCCACCGTCACCATTCCTATTCATCTCTCATCCCCCTTCCCCCACCACATTCCTGATGAAGGGCTTATGCCCAAAGGTTCGAGTCTCCTGCTCCTCGGATGCTGCCTGACCTGCTGTGCTTTTCGAGCATCACCCTCTTTCGACTCAGACTCTCCGGCATCTGCAGTCCTCACATTCTCCTTCGGAACTATTTTGGGCGGCACGGTGCGCACAGTGGTTAGCACTGCTGCCTCACAGCGCCAGAGACCCGGGATCAATTCCCGCTTCAGGCGACTGACTGTGTGGAGTTTGCGCTAAATTGCCCATAGTGTTAGGTGAGGGGTACATGTAGGGGTATGGGTGGGTTGCGCTTCGGCGGGGCGGTGTGGACTTGTTGGGCCGAAGGGCCTGTTTCCACACTGTAAGTAATCTAATCTAATCTAATCTATAATCCTTTGTGAGATTTATGAATGCCTGGGAGGAATTGCTGAGAAACCTTTGGGATCAGTCTGGATCCTACCTACCGTCTGCTTCGTACTTGGGCTGTATGATCACAGTCATAACCCATATTTACTATGATCATTCTGGATTTCAGAAAAAAATTGGACAAGCATCATCGATTGTAGTACTATTCTAACATTGTACTGTACAGTTTGTTGTAGTTACTTTAAGAACATGGGATCTACTGGTTTTACTCCCTTAGAAAATCATCGCGATCTCACCTTGTGCACATTGTAAAAACTAAGATTACTGGTCCTTAACTAGACTGTAAGTTAAATTTGGTGTGCTGGTCCAGGATTGTAGCAAAAGGTTAGTACATAGGCTTGCAGAGTGGGAGATAATGTGTTAGGAATAGATTGGATAACAGACTGGAAGAGAGGACAGATAAACAGGTTTCAAAGTTTCCTCATTTCCCCTCCCCCCACCTTGTCTCAGTCAAATCCCTCGAACTCAGCACCGCCTTCCTAACCTGCCATCTTCTTCCTGACCTCTCCGCCCCCACCCCACTCCGGCCTATCACCCTCACCTTGACCTCCTTCCACCTATCGCATTTCCAACGCCCTTTCCCCCAAGTCCCTCTTAGCCTGCTGGACATACTTTCCTCATTTCCTTATGCCCGAAACGTCGATTCTCCTGCTCCTTGGATGATGCCTGACCTGCTGCGCTTTTCCAGCAACACATTTTCAGCTCTGATCTCCAGCATCTGCAGCCCTCACTTTCTCCTCGAAGATA
>NC_057725.1:69758891-69775017 GCF_004010195.1 Chiloscyllium plagiosum | reverse complement strand
TACAAGAGAATGGGGGTGGAGACACAGAGGGAGGGAAAGAGAGCAAAGGGGGAGAGATTGAGGGAGGGGAGAGAGAGCTGTGCCGCGAGATGGAGGGTAATGAAGGAGGGAAGGACAAGTGAATGTGTGTGACTGACCTCCCAGAAGCTCTTTGCTATTTCTTCGCCCTTTGCCAATGACATGGCCGCTGTTCCCTTGCAGCACAGAATTTTGGCGGCTTTTTATTCTGTGGAAGAAAGGACTCCATTAGGAACCAATGAATATTTTGCATCAGTTTTTACTGTGGAGAAAGAAACGGGGGCCAAAGAACAGAGGGAAATAAATACTGATGTTTTGAAAACTCCTCACATTACTGAACAGGAAGTGTTGGAGGTCTTAGAAAACATAAAGGTGGATAAAACTTCAGGACCTGATCTAATGTATCACAGAACGTTGTGGGAAGTTAGGGAAGAAATTTCAGCACCTCTTGTAGAAATATCTGTATCATCTATAACAACGATTGAGGTATTAGATGACTGTAGAATGTCTAATGTTGTGCTGTTGTTTAAGAAGGGATCTAAGGAGAAGCCTGGGACTATAGACCTGAGAGTCTGACTTCGGTGGTGGCTAAGTTGTTGGAAGTGATTCTGATAGACAGGACTTATATGCATTTGGAGAGGCAAGGAATGATTAGGGATAGTCAGCATGGTTTTGTGCGTGGGAAATCATGTCTCACAAACTTGATTGAGTTTTTTGAGGAAGTAACAAGAAGGTTGATGAGGCCACAGCAGTAGATGTTGTTTACTTAGACTTTAGTAAAGTCTTTCACAAGGTTCCACATGGTAGACTCATCAGTAAAGTTAGATCACGTGGGATTCAGGCTCAATTTGCCAATTGGTTACAAAATTGGCTAAACAGCAGTAGACAGGATGATGGTGAAATGTTGTTTTTTCAGACTGGAGGCCTCTGACCAGCACTGTTTCACAGGCTGGATCCACTTTTGTTTGACGTTTATACAAATGATCTAGACGAGAGTGTCGAAGGCACAGTTAGTTAGTTTGCAGATGATACCAAAATTGGTGACATAGTGGACAGTGAAGGAGGTTATGTAAGATTACAAACAGATCTTGATCAATTAGGTCAGTGGACTGAAGAGTGGTAGTTGGAGTTTAATTTGGATAAATGCGAGGTATTGCATTTTGGTAAGACAAACAAGGACAAGAATTATACAATTAAAGGTAGTGCAGTATTGTAGAACAGAGACCTCGGGGTTCAGGTACATAATTCTTTGCAGTTGGTGTCACACATAGATAGGGTGGTTAAGAAGGCATTTGGCATGATTGCCTTCATTGCTCCAAACATCACTCAAACATTGAGTAAAGGAGTTGGGACAATATGTTGAGGTTGGACAGGACATTAGTGAGGCCTCTTCTGGAGTTCTCTGCCTAGTTCGGGCCCCCTGCTGTCGAAAGGATGTTCTTAAGCTGGAGGGGGTTCAGAAGAGATGGACCAGAATTTTGCCAGAAATGGAAGGTTTGAGTAACTTGAGCAGAGGAGGTTGAGGGGTGACCTTAATGAGGTTTATATATCATGAGGGATAGAGATAAGGTGAATGGCATGTGTCGTTTCCCAAGATTGGGGGATTTCAAGGTTAGGGGGCATATTTTTAAGGTGAGAGAAGAAAGATTTTAAAAAGACATGTCGGGCAATTTTTAAAAAACAGATAAAGTCTGTGTGTGGAATGAACTCCCGGAGGAAGTGGTGGATGTGGGAACAGTTACAACGTTTGAAAAACATTTCGATAAGTAGATGAGTAAGAGATGTTTGGAGGGATATGGGACTAGTTTAGTGTGGGAATAGGGTTGGCATGGATGAGCCATGGATGAAGGGCCTGTTTCTATGTTGTATGATAGACATCTATGACAGTATACCAGAGACATCAGCTGTCACTGGTTCAACATCCCTCTCTCAAGGATGGGCAACACCCACTGCCTTGCACAGAGGGCAAAACAACATTGGCATCTACAGCCTTCCCATAGTAAGGCAGAGAGAGGGAATGGGTGAGGTGAAGTGGTCAGAAAGAGAGGGTGGTCATTGAGAGGACGTGGTCAGAGAGAGGCGGGTCAGAGGTCAGTGGGAATCAGAAAGAGAAGGGGTTGGGGCAGAGAGAGGGGAGTCTGACAGAGGGAGGCTCAGAGAGAGCGTTAGATAGGGAGATGAAGACAGGGAGAAAGAGTAATGGAGGAAGAGAAGAATGAGGGAGAGAAAGGAAGGAAATCTGCATCCTCGCCTGGTCTGGCCTATATGTAACTCCCAAAATCCACAAACCTGACTGCCCCGGCCGACCCATTGTCCCCGCCTGCTCCTGCCCCACCGAACTCATCTCAGAAGAATGAGGGAGAGAAAGGAAGGAAATCTGCATCCTCGCCTGGTCTGGCCTATACGTAACTCCAGACCCACAACAATGTGGTTGACTCTCAACTGCCCTCCAAAATGTCCGAGAAAGCCATTCAGTTTTATTCATTGCTAAGAGGTCTCATCAAAGTAACCAAACCAGACAGATCACCCAGCATTGACCTTCAAACTGGAAAAGACAATGACAGAAACAGCTTTGTTGACCCTGCAGAGTCCTCCTTACCAACATCTGGGGGCTAGTGCCAAAATTTGGAAAGCTGTCTCACAGACTCGTGAAAAACAGCGTGATATAGTTGTACTCATAGCATCATCAAACACTACAGCTACCATTCTTGGATATGTCCTATCCCACTGGCAGGACAGACCCAGCAGGGATATAATTTTTTACTGGCAGGACAGACCCAGCAGGGATATAATTTTTTTAAAAATTCTTATTTAAATTGTTATTACTCACCTCTGGAGCAGATGGGACTCGAACCTGGGCCTCCCAGTGGAGGGATAGGGACAGGACCACTGTGCCACAATCAGGAGGGAGATGCCTGGGAGTCCTCAACATTGACTCCAGATCCCATGGAGTCTCATGGCTTCAGGTTAAACATGAGCAAGGAAACCTCCTGCAGATGACAACATTCCATCCTCCCTTGGCTGAGGAATTAGTACTCCTCCATCTTGAAAAACATTTGGAAGAAGCACTGAGGGGGTGGCAAGGGCACAGAATGTACTCTGGGTCAGCAATTTCAACGTCCATCACCAGGAGTGGCTTGGCAGCAGCTGGTCAAGTCTAACCGGGCCAGAGTGGGATTGCGGCAGTTGGTGAGGGAACCAGTAAGAGGGAAAGACATACTTAACCTCATTTTTTACTAATCTGCTGGCTGTGCTCACTTCTGTCCATGACAGTATTGGTAAGAGCGACCGCCGGAGTCCTGGAGATGAAGTCTCACTGAGAAGGTCATCCATCATGTTGTGTGGCACTACCACTGCGCTAAAGGAGACAAACGTCAAACAGACCTAGCAACTCAAGACTGGGCATCCATGAGGCGCCCGTGTGGTCATCAACAGCACTACAGTTGTACTCCAGCACCATCTTCCATCTCATGGCCCAGCAATGCCCCACTCAACCATTACCATCAAGCCAGGGGATCATTTCTTGTTAAATGGACAGTGCAGGAAAAGTATGCCAAGATATACATAAAAATGAGATGTCAACCTGGTAAAGATAGCAAACAGAATAATTTGCATCCCAAACAGAATAAGCAGCAAGTGATAGACAGAGTTAAGTGATCCCACAACCAACAGATCAGATCTAAGCTCTGCAATCCTAACACATCCAGTCGCGAATGGTGTTGGACAATTAAACAGCTCATTGGAGGAGAAGGCTCCATAAATATCCCCATCCTCAATAATGGAAGGGACTAACACACCAGTGCAAATGGTAAGGCTAAAGCATTTGCAACAATCTTCAGTCAAAAGTGCCCCATGCATGATCCATCTCATCCCCCTCCAATGATCCCCAACAACAGAGAAACCAACCTTCAGCCGATTTGTTTCACTCCAGGTGGTATCAAAGAAGGCACCAGTTACGGCAAAGCCTGGGGGCCCTGACAACATTCCAGCAATAATACTGAAGACGTTTCCCTGGCCAAGCTGTTCCAGTGCAACTAGAACACTGTCCTCGACCCAACCATGTGGAAAATTGCCTAGGGATGTCCTGGACAAAACAGCAGGACAAATCCAACCCAGCCAATTACTGCCCCATCAGCCTCCACCCAAACACCAGTAAAGTGATGGAAGGTTTCAGCAACAACGTTATCAAGCAGCACCCTGCTCAGCAATGCCCAATGCGGGTTCCACCAGGGCCACTCAGTGCCTGACCGCATTACAGCCTTGTTTCAAACAGGGACAATACAGCTGAACTCCAGAGATGAAGCAGGAGAGAGTGACAGGCCTTGAAGTCAAGGCCACAACGGCATCAAGCACCCTGAGCAAAACTGGAATCAATCAGTACCAGGGGGCAAACTCTCTGCTGGGTGGACCATACCTGGCATACAGGAAGATGGCTGTACTTGTTGGAGGCTAGTCATCTCAGATCCAGGACATCTTTACAAGTGATCCTCATGGTAGTATCGTAGGCTCAATCATCTTCAGCTGCTTCATAAATGGCATCCCCTCCATCATAAGATCAGAGTTTGGATGTTTGATGTTGATTGCACAATGCTCAGCACCATTCATAGAGTCATTCAGCACAGAGACAGGCCCGTCGGCCAAAACTGGTACATGCCGACCAAAACGTCCATCCACGCTAACCCCATTTCCTTGCACTTTGCCCATATCCTTCTACACCTTGCCTATCCATATATTTGTACAAATGTTTTCAATGTTGTTAATGTACCCACCTCAACCATTCCATTGGCAGCTCATTCCATATGCGTACCACCCTCTGCGTAATAAAGTTGCCCCTCGGGTTCCCTTTTGTTCTTTCCCCTCTAACCTTAAACTGATGCGCTCTAGTCTTCGATTCCCCAACGCTGGGAAAAAGACTGAGTGCATTCACCCTATCCATGCCTCTCATGATCTTATACACTTCTATAAGATCCCCCCTCAGTCTCCTACACTCGAAAGAAAGAAGTCCTAGCTTGTCTGACCTCTCCCTATGACTCAGACCCTAGAATCCTGGCAACATCCTTGTACATTTCTTCTGCACCCTTTCCAGTTTAATAACATCCTTCCTATAGCAAGATGAGGACTGCAAATGCTGGAGATCAGAGTTGAGAGTGTGGTGCTGGAAAAGCACAGCAGGTCAGGCAGTATCCGAGGAGCAGGAGAATCGACCTTTCGGCCATAAGCCCATCATCAGGAATGATGGGCTTATGCCTGAAACTTCGATTCTCCTGCTCCTCGAATGCTGCCTGACCTGCTGTGCTTTTCCAGCAACACTTTCGTTACTATAACAAGGTGACCAAACCTGAACACAACACTCCAAGTGTGGCCTCATCCACATCCTGTATAATTGCAACATAATTTCCCAACTTCTATAGTCACTGCCCTGTCTGATGAAGGCCAGTGTGCCAAAAGCCTTCTTCACTGCCCTGAATACCTGTCTCCAGAGGGAGAGAGGGAGGGCGATGGGCTGTTGAAACACACAGGTACAGGCTGTTGATTAGAACAAACAGTTTGAAGAAATGACAGTCTACATCAAATGTAACTCAAAAGTGAGTGATTCTGGGAGGATTGAAATGTTTCGTTGTATTCCGTCACCATTTTGGGAAGTGCAGCTGAAAAGAGTCTCAGTCTGCACATGTCCAATCAAGGCCAGTTCATCGGGTGATGAAAATAGCCCAAGACTTACAACAGAGAAACCGAATTAATCTTTGAATCAAAACTTTGCATGACAGCAAAGGGGTTGTACTGGAATTTTATGAATCCCTGGGTAGGCATCAGCTGAAACATTGTGGACAGTTTCCAGCCATACTTAAAAGGATGTCTTCCGCATGTTACAAATCAAACCTCACTATTCCTGGGGACACCTCAAAACTCAACATTGTTCAAAATATGCAAAAATCTCCAAGTTAACTATCAATCCTCAATCAAAGCAGACCCGCAAACATGAAATTGAGTCCGACATCTTTACTTGACCTCACTCACCGCTCTCATTTACAGCCCTGTCCCACTTTAGGAATTCCAGCCACTTCCACCTCGTTCAACTGAATGATTTTCCAGCGTGCACAAATATAAAGATACCCCAACCCACCTGAAAATAAGTAACCCTGTCCGCAATTAAAAAGGAACCTACCCTCATATGAAGAGGCCCCAACCCAATGTACATACACGTTAGTAATTCCGTAAAAAAATGCTCACATTCCAAATATAAAATCTGCCAGTCCTGAATATCAATGTCCCCCCCATTCTCTAATAATAAACATCCCACATCCTCCTTCATTCCAAATAAACACGTTACTGTCCACATCCCTAATATAAACCTTTTCCATCCCCAATAGAAAGATCAGGTGAGCAGGTAGTGCAGAAGCTTCCTGTGGCAATCCCCACCTCAAACAAGTGCGCTGTTTTCAAAATGTAAGGGGTGATGGATTCTCAGGGGAATGTAGTACTGACAGCTAGGTTCCTGATACCAAGACTGGTTCTATTGGAACGAGGGGTATGTCAGATTCCAAGCGATCGATTGTGAGAGAGAGGACCCTCTGGTCAGGGACAAAGACGGACGCTTCTGTGTCTGACAACAGAATGGTGTGTTGCCTCCCTGGTGCCAGGGTCAAGGATGTCTCGGAGAAAATTCTCAAAGAGGACAGTGATCAACAGGAGGCCACTGTACATGTTAGCAACAAAAACAAAAGAAGAGAAAAGGAGGAGGGTCTGAAGAGGGAAATTAGGGAGGAGGTTAAAAAGTAGGGTAATAATATCTGGTTTCCTCTCAGTGGCTCATGCTGGTGAGAGTAAAAATAGGAGGATAGAGCACATGAATGCATGGCTGAGGAGCTGATGCAGGGGGCAGGGATTTGCATTATAGATGTGACCTGTAAAAGAAGGATGGTTTGAACCTAAACTGGAAGGGAGCCAATATCCTAGCGGAGAGATTTGATACTCTGGGTGCCTTACCTGGAGGTTGTGCGTCAGTGGCGGGTGGGGAAGTTGGGGGGGGTGGGGGAGCAAAGACATAGTGATGAAAGAGACAAGTCTGAGGCTGGTACAGTTGAAAAGAGGAGCAAGTTACATAGTCAAGGCAGGCAACAGCAAGGTGGAGAATAAAGACTGATAAATTAATCTGCATTTATTTCAATGCAAGAGAGCTGATAAGTGAGGCAGATGAACTCAGGGCATAGTCGGGAAAATGGGACTGGGATATCACAACTATTATAGAAGTGTGGTTCAGGGAAGGGCAGGGCTAACAGTTTAATATTCCAGGGTATAGTTGGCACAGGAAGGATAGACCGGGAGGTGGGGTAAGAAAGGAGGGAGAGTGGCTTTTTTGATTAGGGATCAAATTACAGCTGTAATTAGGGAGGATACTCCTGGGAGCTTTGTTCAATGAAGTTATTTGAGTGGAACTGAGAAATAAAAAAAGGGATTGTACTATAGGGCCCCCAACAGTCAGCAGGAAATTGAGAAACAAATTTGTAAAAAGATCTCAGTTATCTGTGAGAATGATAGGGTTTTAATGGTAGGGGATTTTAACTTTCTAAATATGGACTGGGACTGCCACAGTGTTCATGGGGTTGGACGGAGAGGAATTTGTTAAGTGTGTACAAAAAAAATGGTTTAATCAGTCTGTGGATGGACCTATCAGAGAAGGAACAAAACCTGGCTTTCTCTTGTGAAATAAGGCAGGGCCAGTGACTGAGGTGTCAGTGGGGGAGCACTTTGATGCTAATGATCACAATTATATTAGTTTTAAAACAGTTACTGAAAAGGATAGACCTTGTCTAAATAGTTAAAGTTCTAAATTGGAGTAAGGAGAATTTTGACAATTTTGGCAAGAACTTTCAAATGTTGATTGGAATTGGCAGCACAGGAGGGCAGAAAACGGGACGCAAGATAGCTTTGGCAATTAGGCTTAAGGAGAATCCAAAGAGGTTCTACAAATACATTAAGGGCAAAATGGGCAAGATACTAAACAAGTATTACAAGATATTAAACCATGGAGAAGGATACGGAAGGTAGAAAACTTGGAGAAATAGTGATATCTTGAAAAGTGTCCATGTTACAGAATAGGAGGCGCTGGGTGTGTTCAAACATATAAAGGTGGATAAATCATCAGGACCTGCTCGGATGTATCCTAGAACTTTGTGGGAAGCCAGAGGAGTGATTGCTGGGCCCTTTGCTGACATATTTGGATCATCAATATCCACGGGTGAGGTGTTGGAAGACTAGAGTGTGACTAATGTGGTGCCACAATTTAAGAATGGTGGTAAGGGAAAGCCAGGGAGCTAAGACCGCTCAACCAGACGTCAGTTGTTGGAGGGGATTCTGAGGAACAGAAAGCTGAGTTGACTGTCTATAATCAGTCCTTGCCTTTCGAAATACATGTGAGTTCTGTCCCTCAGAATCCCCTCCAACAACTTAGCTACCCACTGACGTCAGGTTGAACGGTCTGTAGTGTGTGAGAAATCATGTTTTACTAACTTGATTCTTTTGAAGAAGTGACAAAGAATATTGATGAAGGCAGAGCTGTGGACATGTCAATATGGACTTCAGCAAGGTGCTTGACAAAGTTCTGCATGGTAGACTGATAAGCAAGGTTAGATGAAACAGAACCGAGAGCGCTAGCTAACTGGATACAAAATTGGCTTGAAGGTAGGACACAGAATGTGGTGATGGAGCACTGTTCTTTTGGATTGGCGGCCTGCGACCAGTTGTGCGCCACAAGGAACAGTTTTCAGTCCACGCTTTTCTTTACTTATATAAATTATTTGATTGTGAATAAAAGAGGAACGGTTAGTAAGTTTGCAGGTGACACCAAAACTGGTGGTGTGGCGTAGTGGACAGTGTGCAATGGGACCTTGATCAGATGGACTGACGGGCCGAGGAGTGGCAAAACATATCTAATTTCGATAAATGTGAAGTATTTTGCTAAGGAAAATCAGGGCAGGACTTATACAATTAATGGTAGAGCCCTGGGGAGTATTGCTGAACGAAGACCTTGGGGTGCAGGTTCATATTTGCTTCAAAATGGAGTCACAGGTAGACAGGTTAGTGAAGAAGGTGTTTGGTACACTGGTCCTTATTGGTCAGTGCATTAAGTGTAGGAGTTTGGAGATTATGTTGCAGCTGCACAGGACACTGGTTAGGAAAATTTGGAATACTGTGTACAACTGGGTGGCATAGTGGTTCAGTGGTTAGCATTGCTGCCTCACAGCACCAGAGACCTGCGTTCAATTGCAGCCTTGGGCAACTGACTGTGTGGATTTTGCACATTCTCCCCGTGTCTGTGTGGGTTTCCTCCGGGTGCTCTGTTTTCTCCCACAGTCCAAAGATGTGCAGGTTAGGTGAATTGGCCGTGCTAAATTGTCCATAGTGTTCAGGGATGTGTAGGTTTGACACAGTAGTTAGGGGAAATGTAGAGTTATAGGGTAGGGGAATGGGTCTGGGTGGGATACTCTTCGGAGGTTCGGCGTGGATTTGTTGGGCCGAAGGGCCTGTTTCCACACTGTAGGGATTCTATGAAATTCTGGTCGCCCTGCTTTAGAAAGGATGTTATTAAACTGGAAAGGGTGCAGAAAAGATTTACAAGGATGTTACTGAGATTGCAAGGTGGGATATGCTGGACTTGTTACCCTGCAACAAAGGAGGCTGAGGGGTGATTCTAAATCAAGAAGGGCATAGATATGGTGAACAGCAAAAGTTTTTTCTCCAGGGTAGGGGTGTCCAAAACTAGAGCTCATAGGTTTAAGGCGAGAAGGGAAGATTTAAAAGGGACCCGAGGGACAACTTTTTCACACAAAAGGTGGTGCATGTATGGAATGAGCTGCCAGAGTAGCTGGTAGAGGTTGGTACAGTTACAACATCTAAGAGACATTTGGACAGGTGCATGGACAGGAAAGGTTTAGTGGGAAAAGGATGAAATGCAGGCAAGTTCAGTTCAGGAAACCTGGATAAGTTGGGCTGAGGAGCCTGTATGACCCTATGACTCTATTCCCTGGCCCCAAGGCAAAGAATTCCCTGTCCCCGCGCAAAAATCCTCATCCTGTTTTTAACCATGCCCAGACATACATATAACCATCCACAATCTGATTGTCAGGGGAAGGCTCTCCTCACTCTCTCACACCCCTACAGGTAAAGTCCAGCTGTGAACTCCAATCCAGCCAAGGCTGTCTTCATTGTGGTGCTCTCCCCGTGACTGGCAGGGGGCTGCTACATCCACGCATCAGTTTGGGTTGTACTGGGAGAGGGGCTCATGGCTGGTGAGGGGCTGCCTCACCACGTTACTGCAAGGTGGGGCTGCAGTGGCTTTAACTCAGAGCCTGGACCTGGAAACCCTCACGGGAAAAGAAAACAGCAGAGGGACTGACTGTCAGATCAAAAGAGACAAACCGAGCAGGCAGAACCGAAAAGAGAAAGCAGGTGGCTGCAATGCGCAACTCAGGTAACTATATCTGTCTGTCAGCAAGGGGGAAAACCCACAGGAGCGGATGTGATCCAAAACCAAATTACTCACCCACACCTTCACACTTGGAAAACTGGTCCTGAACTCTCAGTCCCTTCACACAGTAATCCTCCTGTTTCCAGTAGTTTTTAGGCTGAACTCTAGACCTGGTGCCAGGAACTGATTGGCGCAAAGCCCAGGGCTTGGCAGGCTCTCATCACCTGTTTATTATCAGGAGGACCAGCTTGTTATTGTCATACCTGCTTGGATCCAGGTCCAGGGGGAATCACACAGAGATCCTCACGTATACTGACAGAATGCAAATAGATGCACACGTACTGGGGCTGAGGGAGAACAAAAGTGTGCTGCACTGAATGTAGAGCCTGTCCCCTCATCGCTGAGACTGAGTCAACTCAAACACCAGAACATTTCCTCAATTTTGACCAAGATGGACATTCAACTCTAAATATTAACTGATGCTGGGGGTCGAAAGGTGCTCAGCTGGAAAAGCACAGTCAGTCAGGCAGCATCCGAGGAGCAGGAGAATCAACGTTTCGAGCATAAGCCCTTCAACAAGATTTGGAAGGGGGTCTGTTTGCCAAGTGATAAATAGTAGGGGGAGGGGTTGGTTGGTGGGGTGGGGGAAGGTAGCTTGGAAGGTGATAGGTAGATGCAGGTGGGGGATGATGGTGATAGGTCGGAGGGGACGGTGGAGCTGATAGATGGGACAGGTCAAGAGGGCAGTGCCAAGTTAGAGGGTCGGATCTGGGATGAGGTGAGGGGGGCGGGGAAAGGGAAGTTGAGGAAACTGGTGAAATCCACATTAATCCAGTGCAGTTGGAGGGTCCTAAGGAGGAAGATGAGGGGGTCTGCCTCCAGGCATTGGGTGGTTAGGATTTGGCGGTGGAGGCGGGCCAGAACTTGCATGTCCTTGGCAGAGTGGGAGGGGGAGTTGAAGTGTTCACCATAGGGTGGTGGGGTTATTTAGTGCGTGTGTCCCAGAGATGTTCTCTGAAATGTTCCACAAGTTGGCGTTCTGTCTCCACAATATAGAGGAGACACATTGAGAGCAACAGACACAGCAGATGAGGTGTTTGAATGTGCAGAAAAATCTCTGCCATGCGTGGAAGCATTCTTTGGGGCCTTGGATGGATGTTGCCAGACCTGCTGAGCATCTGTGTGTGTGTCCGCCAAGACTTTCCAGTCAGAACGGTCACAGTACAATCACAGGAACAGACCAAAACTGTAAACATGAGCCGGAGGTGAATACCACCACAGCCTCACTACACTTCAGAAATTCAGGAAGGACAGCTGTGAATATACATCGCAGACATAAATAGCACACTGGCTTAACAACAACTCAAAAGTGGTTCAAACAGTGCCAGGGATTCCAAGTTGACAGCACAACAGGAGTGGTGTCTCAGTGAGACACAGAGCGAGATGGGAGCGGTGTCTCAGTGAGACGCAGAGCGAGACGGGAGCGGTGTCTCAGTGAGACGCAGAGCGAGATAGGAGCGGTGTCTCAGTGAGACGCAGAGTGAGATGGGAGCGGTGTCTCAGTGAGACGCAGAGCGAGACGGGAGCGCTGTCTCAGTGAGACGCAGAGCGAGATAGGAGCGGTGTCTCAGTGAGACGCAGAGCGAGACGAGAGCGGTGTCTCAGTGAGACGCAAAACGAGATGGGAGCGGTGTCTCAGTGAGATGCAGAGCGAGACGGGAGCGGTGTCTCAGTGAGACGCAGAGTGAGATGGGAGCGGTGTCTGAGTGAGACGCAGAGCGAGATGGGAGCGGTGTCTCAGTGAGAGGCAGAGCGAGATGGGAGCAGTGTCTCAGTGAGACACAGAGCCAGATGGGAGCGGTGTCTCAGTGAGATGAAATGCAATTTCAATTGCAGATTGACATCCCACTCAGAAAGCGACTCTCTCTCTAACACCTCCCTGTTATGCTGCTTGGAGCTGTTGACTTGTCCCTTTACCTGAGCACTCACTATGATTTTGACATGGTGTCAGTGTGCCAGTGTTGGACTGTCATTGACAAAGTTAAAAATCACACGACATCAAACTATAGTCAGAGTCAAAGAGAGGTGCTTGAAAAGCGCAGCCGGTCAGGTAGCATCCGAGGAGCAGGAGAGTCAAAGTTTCGAGCGAGGTGCTGCATTTTGGGAAAGCAAATCTTAGCAGGATTTATACACTTAATGGTAAGGTCCTCGGGAGTGTTGCTGGACAAAGAGACCTTGGAGTGCAGGTTCATAGCTCCTTGAAAGTGGAATGGCAGGTATATAGTACAGTGAAGAAGGTGTTTGGTATGCTTTCCTTTATCGGTCAGAGTATTGAGCACAGGAGTTGGGAGGTCATGTTGCGGCTGTACAGGACATTGGTTAGGCCACTGTTGGAATATTGCGTGCAATTCTGGTCTCCTTCCTATCGGAAAGATGCTGTGAAACTTGAAAGGGTTCAGAAAAGATTTACAAGGATGTTGCCAGGATTGGAGGATTTGAGCTACAGGGAGAGGCTAGATAGGCTGGGGCTGTTTTCCCTGGAGTGTCGGAGGCTGAGGGGTGACCTTATAGAGGTTTACAAAATTATGAGGGGCATAGAGAGGGTAAATAGGCAAAATCCTTTCCCTGGGGAGTCCAGAACTAGAGGGCATAGGTTTAGGGTGAGAGGGGAAAGATATAAAAGAGATCTAAGGGGCAACGTTTTCACACAGAGGGTGGTATGTCTATGGAATGAGCTACCCGAGGAAGTGGTGGAGGCTGGTACAACAGCAACATTTAAAAGGCATCTGGATGGGTATATGAATAGGAAGGATTTGAAGGGATATGGGCCCAGTGCTGGCAGGTGCGACTAGATTGGGTTGGGATGTCTGGTCGGCATGGACGGGTTGGAGCAAAGGGTCTGTTTCCGTGGTGTACATCTCTATGACTCTATAATCTCTTCATCAGGAATGCTGACACCAGGTTATAGTCCAGCAGGTTTATTTGGAAGTACAGGCTTTCGGAGTGCTGCCCCTTCTTCAGGTGACTAGCTACGTGGTTAGCTTGAGAGAAAAATTGCACCATACTGTGAAAACGCTGTTAATTCCACATTTGAAAGTCACGTATTCTGTCCTAATCCTTATATATAAAATGCCTGAAAAAGGAGCCGTGCTCCAAAAACTTGTACTCCCAAATAAACCTGCTGGACTATAACCTGGTGCCGTGTAACTTTTATTGATGTTTTTAATAGCAATCTTTTCTTTGGGGTATGTGCTTTATTGCAGCAACTAAGATTTTCTGAATTTGTGAGCCACATTTGATCATGTTAACAAGTACCACAAACTGTCCAGGCTAAGTGTTGTCAGAGCATTCAGATCCCTAAACAGCACGCAGAGTGAGGTCCCCATTGTGTAGTCTTGGGGCAGTTTCTGCGCTGAATGTTATATCCTCCTGCGTGGGGGGTCAGAGGGAATGAAGCAACGTGTGGGTCACTTGCCTATCATCCATTCCCTTTCCGTCAACTCAGCCAGCTCCGAGCTGGGGGAGCGCGTACTAGTGAGGGGAAATTCATAGCCAGCTCCCATCAAAGCAACAAAGCGATTCGGCAACAGAAATAAAACTTACAAGAAATGAGGTGGACAGGTCACGTAGCTAATGGTCTTGCACAGGAGCCTGCTTCCAATCGTTCCGTCTCTCTCTCTCTCCCTCCCTTACTCTCACTCAGTCCGTCTCTCTCTCACTCATTCACTGTCTCGCCGTCTCTCTCCCTCCCTCTCACGAGCCCCCTCAAGCTACCAAATCATTCTTATTAATAGGCTCCTGCTCCTTTTTATGAGCATGACGTTCATCACAAGTGCACATCACAAAGCACATTCCTTTGAGTCCTAGCCTCAAACCCTCCCTGTCACCCGATCAGGGCCAGCAATAGCAGAGAGCACGTGGGTTGGGTTGGGCAGGGCAGGGCAGTTCTTTCACACACATATTAACTCGCGACACTGATATTTCACAGACGGTGGGACTCTGGATCTGAATACCACACTGCCCTCAGAATCCTAGCTGTTGTGAAAACATCCCCTCCACCACCATCGCATTCCGAATTGTCCCGCAAGGAAGACAGGGCATCAGGCCCTGGGCAGGAGAAGGGCACTTGTTTTTTTTTCCTAAAAAGCTGCCTTGTCCCAGAATACCATCTGGGAGTGGCACAAGGCCAGGCAAGGGCGGGGTGAGATATTTTAAAGCAGCTCTGGCCAGGTGCCAGGAAGCTTTCCCTCACACATACACACACACACACACGCATTCGAGGCTGCAATACACAATATAACACAAGCCATCTGAGTTCTTCAGTCCTGGCTATACTGCTGCCTCACCATCGCCCCTCCTCAACCCTCGCGCACTCCCCTCATCGGCCTCTCAATGTACCAGCTCCTCTATGCGTCCATCACTGCAGCCTCAATCAGCATCCCTCACCCGCCTCTGTCTGTCCAGAGTCCAGAGTCCCGGTGACGCCTGCGCTCCCTAAAGTGAAGAAACGGAGGAAAGCAAGATACTTACAGTGCACCCTCCAGAATCAACGAGAGCCCAAGGCTGAGGAAAGGTGAATCTTCACAAGCAGCCACTGGAAAACAAGAGACCATATCACCCAGATAAGCGGGAGGTGGCTGTGATAGGACAAAGAGTGCTGCCAGTGATGGGAAGAGGGTGGGAGCGGGGATGGTGGGAGAGATGTGAATGGTGGGGATGACAGGGGGTGGTGGGTGAGGTGGGAGTGGGAGTTGGGAGAGATGGTTGGTGGGGTAAGGGAACCACCCCACCTGAAGAAGGGCTCATGCCCGAAACGTCGATTCTCCTGTTCCCTGGATGCTGCCTGACCTGCTGCGCTTTTCCAGCAACACATTTTCAGCTCTGATCTCCAGCAACTGCAGACCTCACTTTCTCCCCTAAGGGAACCACCACCAGACTGGTATAAATAAACTGCCTCCAATCAGCCACAGGCAGAACAGCGAGGAGCTGATCGTAGTGGAGACCCCCGTACTGCATCACCAGGCAGCGAATTCTCACAGTACAAACACTCTGATACTGGAGCTGCTTAACTCTAACCCAGTGAACAGCTGGACCCAGCACTGCCACTAACTTACAGGATAATTTAACAGATTTAGCCTGCACCAAGCAACCTGACACCAAATTAGAGAGAAAAGCATGTCCTTCAAGATTGCGGATTCCCACTCGAAAATCAGCTCCTGCCAATATCTCTGAAATATACCCACCCTGCAGGAACCCCAACCCTGGGCAAAATCCTGACCCTGGCCTGAACCCCGATCAAACCCTGAGCCCGGGGGAGGGGGGCACACTGACCCTTAACCCTGGGGGAACACCAAGCACAGGATACAGTGACCCCTAACCCTGGGGAGGATAACTGAACCCTGAGGGGGCAGGGGGCAAGCACCAAGGGAAGGGGGGGACACTGAGCACCGGTGGGGGGTGTGTGGGTTAAACACCGAGCACCAAGGTGGGAAGGGGGGGGAACACCGAGGGGGTGGGGAAACACCGAGGGGCGGTAACACCGAGCCCCGGCGAACACAGAGTCCGAGGGGGGGCAACACCAACTAGTAATCCTGGGGTAGTGGGGGAGGGGGGGGGGGGGGGTGGGGGAGACCAGCCTGC
>NC_057725.1:69743000-69753356 GCF_004010195.1 Chiloscyllium plagiosum | reverse complement strand
GGAGGATACCGGAACCCTGGGGGGGCAGGGGGCAAGCACCAAGGGAAGGGGGGGACACTGAGCACCGGTGGGGGGTGTGTGGGTTAAACACCGAGCACCAAGGTGGGAAGGGGGGGGAACACCGAGGGGGTGGGGAAACACCGAGGGGCGGTAACACCGAGCCCCGGCGAACACAGAGTCCGAGGGGGGGCAACACCAACTAGTAATCCTGGGGTGGTGGGGGAGGGAGGAGGAGGAGGTGGGGGAGACCAGCCTGAACCATGAACCAGGTCCACTGCCCTGACTCCACCCTAGTCCCGATATCTCCCTAACCTCCACCTCACCCTAACCCACGCATCTCTGCCCTTACCCTGACCCAATCCTGCCCCTACTACCACCCTGCTCTAATTGACCAGCTCGTGTTAATGCTCTAAGCCCAGCATGTACCGACTCTAACCAGACTTCACCACGGCCATTACATAACCCTGACCCCACCGCGATGCCAGCCCTCCTGGAGTGAGCCTGTCCAAACTGGCTGAGCCACATCCCCATCCTAACCCGTAACCCTGACACTGCAAATGACCTCAATGACCTGTCACCACCCCAACCGTGACCATAATCCCACAGGACTCGCAAAACTCTCTGGAGGTGAGGAAGATAATCAGCGACCCTTCAGTTTCATGGGGCTGACCATAATCCCACAGGACTCGCAAAACTCTCTGGAGGTGAGGAAGATAATCAGCGACCCTTCAGTTTCATGGGGCAAGGTCCCCAAACCCTCCCGGACCTCAGGGCTCCCTTGGACACCCTTTGCCCCCAGAACTCATGCTTAAAGTACTTCACACAGAGGGTGGTAGGTGCCTGGAACGCGTTGCCAGCAGAGGTGGTAGAGGCAGATCTGGACAGATGCATGAGTAGGTGGGGAGCAGAGGGACACAGATGCTTAGGAATTGGGCGACAGGTTTAAACAGTTGATTTGGATCGGGTCAGGCTGTAATTTTTCTTTGTTCTTTGTTCAAAACAGCAACAGTGAGGCTGGGACAAATTAGAAGAGAAAAGAGGCATTGGGAAAATGGACACGCAACTGCAAATCGCAGCATGGAAAAGCAACAGATAAACTAGTGGCTGGACGGAGACACACAGCAGGCTAACCATAAACTTTTAGAAAAAGAGTTTTTAGCAAACGGGCAGAGAATGGGCAACAGGACAGCCTACAGCTGCCAGGACAGGTACCTTTTTTGCAAACTAGCAACTGGCGAGATGGCCAGACAATGGGCAAACAAGTAACATGAAGGAGGAGAGATAATGAGCTGAGGCAACGACAGAGAGAAGGATAGAGTGACAGCGTGGATACAAGTCTGATCAAGGAATATCAGTCAGACAAGCAGCACTGATGAGCCTGCTTTTCAGGCTGCAGTAAACAGTTCTACACCCTAAGCTGCTTTTGAAAGATTTTAATGCAGCAGAATGAGGAGGACGAGGGATTATTCCAAACTTTGCAAAAAATGCAGAAGTTGAAAACGTAGTGAGCAATGACGATCATCAGAGGACAGTGATGCTGCTTCTCTAGGGGCTGAAAGCAGATTTATGGCCTCCCAGCCACTGGCAATTTTCACAGCCTGGAGGGATCAGCTGGATACAGAGAGAGGCGAGGGGTTACCTAACCTATGATTCAAAGAAGCTGCTGTGCAATTTCTTTTTCACTGCTGTTTAACACTTGCTGCGGTGCATCTGAGCTGCCACCGAGTGTCAGTGGTGGAGGGAGTGGGTGTGATGCCAATCAAAACGATTGCTTTGTCCTGGATGGTGCTGAGCCTTTTGAGTGTTGTTGGAGCTGCACCCGTCCAGGCAAGTGGGAAGCATTCCATCACCCTCCTGATTTGTGCCGTGTAGATGGTGGACAGGCTTTGAGGAGCCAGGAGGTGAGTTAGTCACGATTACTCCCAGTGTCTGACTTGCTGTTGTAGTTGCAGTATTTATATGGCGAGTCCAGTTGAGTTTCTGGTCAATGGCAATCCCCAGGATGTTGATAGTGGGAAACTTAGTGATGGTAACACCATTGAAAGTCAAAGGGTGGTGGTTAAATTGTCTCCTTTTTGGAGGCAGTCATAGCCTGGCACTTGCGTGGCATGAATGTTAACTTTCCACTTGTCAGCCCAAGCCTGGATATTGTCCAGATCTTGCTGCACTTGCACATGGACTGCTTCAGTATCTGAGGGGTCCCTAATGGAGCGGATCATTGTGCAGCCAGCAGCACCACTTCCAATATCATGATGGAGGGTAGGTCCATTAGTGGAGTAACTGAACATATGATTACACAACACCAGGTTATAGTCCAACAGGTTTAATTGGAAGCACTAGTTTTCATAGCACTGCTCCTTCATCAGGTGGTTGTGGAGAATAAGATCATAAGACACAGAATTTAAAGCAAAAGTTTACAATGTGATGTAACTGAAAGGATATATTGAAAAAGACCTGGATTGTTTGTTAAGGCTCTCAACTTTTAGAGTGACCATGTTGGTTTCAGTTCTTTCATCTGTAAATGGCAGAACTTTTTTTTTTAAAAAAAAGTTCCATTCTCAAGTGAACTTTAACAATAGGTATGAACGAACAGAGTTCCAAAGACTAATGATCCATTAAAAGAAAAAGAATAGTATCTCCAAATCTCTTTCTTGTTTTTAGTCTGTGTACCTTGAGTCTAGTCTCTCCCACAAGGGGAAACACCTATTCTGAATTCACCACAGCCATAGAGTTAGAGGCAAACTACACAGAAGAGACCCTCGAGCTGACTGAGTCTGTGCCAACCTATCTATATGAATCTAGCATTTGGCCCACAGCCCTGAACATAATGACATTTCAAAAAGCTCAACCAAATACTTTTTAAAAGGTTGTGAAGTTTCCTGCCTTAATCACCCTCCTATGCGGAACATTCCAGACCCTACCATCCTCTCAGCGAAAGAAGCTTTTCCTCAAATCCCCTCCATCTTAAAATTATGCCCCCTTGTTACTGACTCTTCAACTCAGTGTAACAGCTGCTTTTTCTTCACCCTGTCCTTGCCCCTCAAACTTACACACCTCGATCAGATACCCCCTTTAACACTTTCTGCTCCAAAGAAAACCACCCCAGTTTATCCAGCCTCTCTCCACAGCTGAAATGCTCAGGACTGTCCTGGTGAATTTGCTCTGCACCACCTCTAGTAAAATCACATCTTCCTATGGTGTGGTGACCAGAACTGCACACACTATTCCAGCTGTGGCATAGCCAAAGTCCTGTACAACTGTAACATAACCTCCTGTTCTTAATAATGTATGCCTCGACTGATATAAGCAAGTGTCCCATATGTCTTATTAACTTGCCCTATTAACCAGTCCTGCCATCTGCTGTCCATTCCCAATGGATCGTTAGAGGTTTCGAACATGCCAGTGAGAGCAGGAACAGGAATGTAAGGCAGAGAAGTGAGTGGTTGAGGAGATGCTGCAGGGGGCAAGGATTCAGATTTTTGGTTATTGGGATCTCTCCCTAAGCAACAGAGAGAAAAGAGTGGAAGCTGAGGCTGGTTCAGACATTAAAGGAAGCTATTTAAATAGACAAAGCAGGCAAGAAGCACTATTCATTTCGATGCAAGAGGCCTGACAGGTAAGGGAGATGAACTCAGGGTATGGATGGGTACTTGGGACTGGGACATCATAGGTATTACAGAAACATAGCTGAGACAGGGACAGGACTGGCAGCTCAACATCTGGGGTATGTATCTCACAGGAATGATAGAAAGCAGGGGGCGAGAGAGGAGGGGGAATGGTGTTTTTGATTCGTGTTATGAAGGTGTAGGGGTATTGTATCTTTAAGAGAGTTGAAAAGCTAGCAAGGACTTAGAGAAGCATAGAGAGTCTGGAACAAGGTAACAATGTAACATTTGGTTGAAACAGTTAAGAGCTGTGTTGCCAGGATACAAAAACAAATTTGAATTTGGCCAGTTTAACTTATGCCCCAAGTTACCAAAATCCAATCAAATGTCAAAAAATAATGTTTTGACAACACTAAACCAATGAAATGATCTGATGATTTTGAACAGTTACCCAGAGTGGCAAAGAGCAGCTAATACCAACAACGAGAGAGGCTGCTTACAACAAGATTTGCTCTCTTAAAGGTACCTTTATCTCTCAAAGACCTGGGAAACAGAATCCCTAAGGAGAAGACAACAGAGGAAAATCTACAGAGGACACTAGACAAAGCTGACTGGTTTAAAAATGTGATTAGTTTTTTTGTAAATCATAATCGGGATTTTTAATATGACCAGTATTGTAGAGGGGAAGGTAAAAGATAGGTTTAGAGAAAGGAAATAGAGTTGCAAATAGTTGTTAGTTAATTATACACTGTTAGACTTAAAACAAAATAAAGTTGTTAATTTTTACTTTAAACTGTGACTTTTGGGATAGTTCTCTGCCTCTCGAATTTTAACAGATTACAGCACGGGGTGAATCTTTTCTGTGTAGCTGGTTTAAATTAGCAGAGGGTTTTACCCCATGTCGTAACATTAGGGAAAACATTACTGTACTTAAAGTGTATCTTCTTGGGGGGTTATCTAGTGAAGCTGGTGGAACTCAGAAATAAGAAGGGGATGATCACCTTGATGGGATCGTACTATACGCTTCCACCAGTAGTCAGAGGGAAACCGGGGAGCAAATATACAATGAGACCTCAGGTATGTGTAAGAAGAAATAGGGTTGTAATGGTAGGGGACTTTAATTTTCCAAACATAGACTGGGACTACCTTAGTGTTAAGGGCTTGAATGGGGAGGAATTTGTAAAACGCGTTCACGAAAATTTTCATTATCACTAAAGAGATGTACCTACTAGAGAAGGAGCAACACTTGACCTTCTCTTGGGAAATAAGGTAGGGCAAGTGACTGAAGCGTTTCCGGGGAGAACACCTTGGATCCAGTGATCATAATTCTACTAGTTTTAAAATAGTTGTGGAAAAGGATAGGCCTTTTATAAAAGTTAAAGTTCTAAATTTGGAGCAAGGCCAAATTTGAAGGGATTAGACAGAAACTTTCAAAACTTGACTGGGGTAGGCTGTTCATAGGTCGACTGGCAAATGGTTTCAAAAGTACGGTAACGAGAGTTCAGAAACTGTATGCTCCGTTAGAGAGAAGGGCAAGGCTGGTAGGAGTAGGGAACAATAGATGATGAGGGTCTGATCAAGAGGAAAAAAAGAAGGCATGTGTCAGGAATAGTCAGCTGGAATCAAATGACTCTCTTGAAGAGCACAAAGGGAGTAGGGGCATATATAAGATTAAAATCAGGAGGACAAAAAGGGGATATATGATAACTTTGTCTGCCAAGGTTAAGGATAATCTAGTTAGATTCTACAAGTGCATTAAGGATGAAAGAGCAGTCTGGGAGAGAATAGGGCTCTTTGAAGATCAACAAGGAGATGGGAGAAGTGCTAAACGACTATTTTGCGTCAGTATTTACTGTGGAAAAGGACATGGAAGCTAGGGAACTTGGGGAAATAAGTATTGATGTCTTGAACACAGGAGATGTTCGAGATCTTAAAAATGCCTTCAGGTAGATAATTCTCTGGGACAGCGATCAAGTGTATCCCAGGACATTGTGGGAAGATATGTAAGAAATTGTGGAGCCACTACACAGGGATTTGTATCACCTACAGCCAAGGTGAGGTGCTGGAAGACTGGAGGGTGACTAATATTGTGCCTTTAACACAAGGCACGAAAAGCCTGGGAACTATCGACCGAGGAGTCTGATATCAGTGGTCGGTAGGTTGTTGGAGGGCATTCTGAGAGACCAGATTTGTGTGTTTGGAGACTGATTAGGGATAATCAACATGGCTCTTGTGCATGGGAGATCATGTCTCACAAACATGAGTGTTTTGAAGATATGACCAAGAAGATAGTTGAGCGCAGAGCTGTCGGGGTTGTCTGCATGGACTTTAGCAAGGCCTTTGACAAGGTTTCGCAAAGGAGACTGTTCAGTTAAGTTAGATCACATGGGATACAGGGAGAGCTTTTTCAACAGATACAAAATTTGTTTGATGGTAGGATACAGGTGGTGGTGGAGGGTTGTTTTTTTTTGGACTGGAGGCCTGTGACCAATGGTGTTTCAGGATCAATACTCGGCCAACTGCTGTTTTCCATTTATGTAAAGAATTTGGATGAGAATACAGGAAGCACGGTTAGTAAGTTTGCAGATGACACCAAAATTGGTGCTTTAGTGGGCAATGAGGAAGGTTATCTAAGTGGGCCAATGGGCTGAGGAATGGCAGACAGAGTTTAATTTAGATAAATGTGAGGTATTGCATTTTGGTAAGATGAACAACAGGATTTATAGGGCCCTGGGGAGTGCTGTCAAATATAGAGACCTAGGGGTTTAGGTACATAGCTCCTTGAAAGTGGCATTACAGGTAGACAGGGTGGTGAAGGCAGCATTTGGCATTCTTCCATCATTTGTCAGAACATTGAGTATAGGGGGTGGGATGTCACGTTGCTGCTGTACAGAGCCTTGGTGAGGCCACTTTTGGAATACCATCTACAGCTCTGGTTGCCCTTTTATAGGAAGGACATTATTAAATTGGAAAAGGTGCAGAAGAAATTTAAGGATACCACCAGGACTGAAGGGTTTGAGTTATAAGGAGAGACGGGATAGACTGGGATTTTCTTTCCTTGGAGTGTAGGAAATTGAGGGGTGACCTATTAGCAGTTTGTAACATCATGAGGGGCATATATAAAGTGAATAGCACAGGATTCTTTTTCCCTGTGGTAGGGGAGTTCAAAACTAGAGAGCATAATTTTAAGGTGAGAGGAGTAAAATTTTATTGGGATCTGAGAGGCAACATTTTCCACCCCAAGGATGGTGTGTGTATGGAATGAACTGCTGAAGGAAGTAATAGATGCAGGTACAGTTACAACATTTAAAAGACACTTGGATAAGTACGCGAATAGGAAAGGTTTGGAGAAATATGACCAGAGCACAGGCAAATGGGGTTGGTTTAGTCTGCGAAACCTGGTCAGCATGGATGAGTCAGACTCGAATACAATTCCCTCTCATTCTCCTAAACCCTAATCTTTCCAACTTTTCCTCATAAGACAGTTCTCCCATCCAATCAATCAGTCAAGTGAGCTTTCTCTGAACTGCTTCCAATAGTATAATTTTCATCCTAAAACAAGGAGACCAAAACTACATACAGTACTCCTGACGTGGTCTCGTCATATACAGGTGCAGCTAAATATCTGTACTCTTATATTTATCCCTTTTGCAACAACATCCTATTTGCTTTTCTGAACACTGCTTTATCTGCATATTAACCTTTTGTGATTCAGACTGAAGATGGTTGGGCCACAGACACTGCCGTGAGAACTCCTGCAGTGACAGCTGCTGATGACTGATCTCCAACAACCATCTTCCTACGTGCCAGGTATGACTCTATCCAGCGGACACTGTGTTCCTGATATCCACTGATTTCAGTTTTACTAGGGCTCCTTGATATCACACTCAGTTGAATGCAGCCTCGATGTCAAGGGCTGTCATTCTCATCTCTCCTCTGGATGGAGCTCTTTTGTCTGTGTTTGAACCAAGGCTCTAACGAGGTTGGGTCTATCTGGCAGAACCTAAACTGGGTTTCATTGTGCAGGTTATTGCTAAGCAAGTGCTGCCTGATAGTTCTGTTGACAGTACCTTCTACCACTTTACTGATGATCAAGGGTAGACTGATGGGGCGATAATCGGGCGGGTTGGAATTGTCCTGCTTTTAATGTCAGGACATACCTGAACAATTTTCCATATTGCCAGATAGATACTAGTGTTGTAGCCGTACTGGAACAGCTTGGCTAGGAGAGCGGCAAATTCTGGACACAAATCTTCAGTACTAAAATCACATAGAATTTAGGTTAGGCTGGTTTGGTCATAGAAGACAGAGGGTGGTGGTGGAAGGGTGTTTTACAGAATGGAGACTGGTAAGTAGTGGTGTTCCACAGGGATCAGTCTTCAATCCTCTGTTGTTTGTTGTATATATAAGTGATCTGAAGGAAAATGCGGGTGGTCTGATTTGTAAGTTTACAGATGACACAAAGGTTGGTGGAGTTGCAGATAGGATAAAGATAGATTGGTGACTTGGGCACAGAAATGGGAGATGGAGTTTAATCCAGACAAATGTGAGGTGATGCATTTTGGAGGATGAAATTTAGGTGTGAATTATACTGAAAATGGCAGGACCCTTAGGAACATTAACATAGAGATGGATCTGGGTGTGCAGGCCCACAGTTCCCTAAAAGTGGCAACACGGGTGGCCAAGGTGATTCAGAAGGCATATGGCATGCTGGCCTTCATCAGCCAGGGCATGGTGTACAAGTGTTGGCAAACCATGAGGCAGCCATACCAAAACCCTTGTTAGCCTGCATTTGGAGTATTGCGTGTAGTTTTGGTCACCACACTACCAGACAGAAGTGGAAGCTTTGGACAGAGTGCAGAGAAGGTTCATGAGGATGTTGCCTGGTCTCAGGGACACTGGCTCTGAGGGAAGGTTAAACAGACCAGGATTGTTTTCACTGGGAAGATGGTGGCTGAGAGGAGACCTGACAGAGGTCTACACAATTATGAGAGGCATGGATAGGGTGGATAGTCAGAGGCTTTTTCCCAGGGTTGAAGTTTCAATTATAGGGGGATACAGGTTCAAGGTGAGAGGGGGAAAGTTTAAGGGAGATGTGCGAGGGAAGTTTTTCACACAGGGAGTGATAGGAGCCGGGAACACACTGTCTAAAGAGGTGGAGGAAATGGGCACATTGACGACATTTAAGAGGCACCTGGATGGTTACATGAATAGGGAGGGAATAGAGGGATACAGACTGAATGAGGGCAGAAGATTTGCTTTTTAGTTTAGTTAGGGCATGATGATCAGCACAGGCTTGGAGGGCCGAAGGGTCTGTTCCTATGCTGCACTTTGTTCTTTATTGCTGGAATGTTGCCAGGAGCAACAGCCTTTACAGTATCCAGGAACGCTAATCATTTCTTCAATCCCATGGCTGGAGATTGGTATCTGTGACCCAGGGGGCCACTGGAGGAGGCCAAGGTAGATAATCCACTTGGCATTTCTGACAGAAGTTCGCTCTGAATGCTTCAGCCTTACCTTTTACACTGATTTGATATAGAAGGGAGGAGCAGGAATAGGCCCTTTGAGCTGCTCTACATTCAGTGCGATCACGGCTGATCATCCAGTGGACTCCCAGCCCTACTGTCTCCCCATACCCTTTGATCGCTTTCATCCTAAGAACTATGTTTACATCTGGGTGGACATTGATGAAAAGGTTATTTGTGGAGTTGTTTAATTGTCCACCACCATTCACAGCAGGATGTGGTAGGACTGCAGAGCTTAGATCTGATCTGTTGGTTGTGGGATTTGTTAGCTTCATCGATCACTTTCTGCATATGCTGTTTGGCGTGGAAGTAGACCCGTTTGGTAACTTCACCAGGATGACACCTCATTGTTTGAACTTCCAGCTGTCGCTCCTGGCATGTACTCTCTCACTCTCCATCGAACCCAGGGTTGACCCCTTGGATGAGTGAGGGATCTGGTGGACCACGGGATTGCAGATTATCATCGTGCATGAATCTGCTGCTGTTGATAACCTAATAGATGTCCAAAGTTAAAACAATCACACAACACCAGGTTATAGTCCAACAGGTTTAATTGGAAGCACTAGCTTTCGGAGCGTCTCTCCTTCATCAGGTGGTTGAGTGACGCTCCGAAAGCTAGTGCTTCCAATTAAACCTGTTGGACGATAACCTGGTGTTGTGTGATTTTTAACTTTGTACACCCCAGTCCAACACCGGCATCTCCGAATCCATAATAAATGTCCAGAGTTGAACTGCGAGGTCTATTCAATGTCTGTTCCATTTAGGACAGTGACAGTGCTACACATTGCAATGGAGGGCATTCTCAATGGGAAGGTGGGACTTTGTCTCCACAAGTGCAGTGGAGTCTCAATCTGTCATGGAGGGTGAGGTCAATGCTGTTTTAGCGTCTTGCCTGACTCACCCCTTGCTGCAGACCCAATCCAGCAGCAATATCTTTGTGGACCCAACCAGCTCCGTCAGTATTGCTGCTCGCAAACCACTCTTGGTGGGAGACACTGAAACCCTCAATGCAGAGTACATTTTCTGTCCTTGCCACACACAGCATTCCCTGCAAGTGTTATTCAACACAGAGGAGTACAGACTCATCAGCGAAGGGAGGACAATACATGTTAAACAGTGGGAGGTTCCCACACCCATGAGTAACCTGATGGCCATAAACACACATACCAACCCACAGACAGGATCCTCCAGGCCTACAACCACAGATAGGAGCCTCCTGCCCTGCG
>NC_057725.1:69742308-69742500 GCF_004010195.1 Chiloscyllium plagiosum | reverse complement strand
GTGGTCTATCCAGACTTCCAAAAGGCCTTTGATCAGGTGCCACACAGGAGGCTGCTGAGCAAGGTGAGGGCCATGGTGTTCAAGGTGAGCTACAGGCATGGATTGAGGATTGGCTGTCTGACAGAAGGCAGAGAGTTGGGATAAAAGGTTCTTTTTCGGAATGGCAGCCAGTGACAAGCGGTGTCCCGCAGG
>NC_057725.1:69726061-69741939 GCF_004010195.1 Chiloscyllium plagiosum | reverse complement strand
GTTGGTCTAACATATGAGGAACGGCTGAGGATCCTGGGATTGTTTTCATTGGAGTTTAGAAGATTAAGGGGAGATCTTATAGAAACTTACAAGATAATACATGGCTTGGAGAGGGTGGACGCTAGGAAATTGTTTCCGTTAGGCGAGGAGACTAGGACCAGTGGACATAGCCTTAGAATTAGAGGGGGTAAATTCAGAACAGAAATGCGGAGACATTTCTTCAGCCAGAGAGTGGTGGGCCTGTGGAATTCATTGCCGCAGAGTGCAGTGGAGTCCGGGACGTTAAATGTCTTCAAGGCAGAGATTGATAAATTCTTGATGTCACAAGGAATTAAGGGCTACGGGGAGAACGCGGGTAAGTGGAGTTGAAATGCCCATCAGCCATAATTGAATGGCGGAGTGGACTCGATGGGCCGAATGGCCTTACTTCCGCTCCTATGTCTTATGGTCTTACACCCCTTTTAGCCAACTTCTAATCCATGCTGCCACATACCTATCAATCCCAAACACTTCCAATTTGCTAAATAATGTGACATTATATCAAAAGCTTTCTCAAAGTTCAAATATGCAGCATCCTCCACAGCATTACCTTGTCAAAGAACTCAATCAAATTTGTCAGACATCCTACCCATCATTTTATGTGTCCAATCCCATAACCACCAGTGCACAGTGGGAAGCTGTGTACCACAGGAGTGGTGCACCAAGGTTCATTTGACAGCCCCTCCCAAATCCACAACCTCTACCAACTGGAAAGGCATAGACAGCAGTCACAAGGAACACCGTCATCTGCAAATTCCCTTTCACATCATACACCACCTGACTCCAATGTCATTATCACTGGGTATAATTTCTAGGAGTCCATCCCTCACACTATTGTGGGTGCCCCTACACCCCACAACAAAAAGCTGCTCAGCACCACCTTCCCAAGAGGATTTCAAGATGCTCGTCCAGCCAGAGACATCCACATAGATTTATACTTGGCCCTTTGGCCCATCGAGTCTGCACCAACATAACTATTACTAAAAGTGTGCTAGTCCCAATTTCTTGTAATTGTCCCATATCCTTGAATGCTATGATTTTTTTTAAGGCTGTAAGGTTTCCAGCCTCCACTATCTTCCCAGACAGTGCATTCCAGATTCCCAACACCCACTGACTGAAAACTTTTTTCCCCCAAATCCCCTCTGAATCTCCTGCCCCTTATCCTACAGCTAAACCCTCTCATAATTAATCCCTCAACCAAGGAGAACAGCTGCTCTCTATTCACCCATCCATACCTCTCAGTCTTACATACCTCAATCAGGACCCCCTCAGTCTTGTACACCTTAATCAGGTCCAACCTTGGTCTTCTCTGCTCTGAAGAAAACACCCCAAGCCTATCTAGTCTCTCCTGATAGCTCAATTTCTCCATCCCAGGCAACATCCTGGTGAACCTCCTCTGTACCCTCGCTAGTACTGTCACATCCTTCCCGTAGTAAGGTGACCAGTACAGGTGCACTCACAACTCCAACTGCAGTCTGACCAATGTTAGATGCAACTCCAACATTATGCCACGACTGATGAAAGCAAGTGCCTTCTTAATTATACTATTCACATGCTCTGCTGACTTCAGGGATCTGTGAATAATTACCTCAGGATCCCTCTGTTCCTCTGAGCTGCCATTCGTTAAATACACCCTCATCTTGTTTCTTCTTCCAAAGTGCAAGACCTGAGACTTACCAAGGTCAAATATAATCTGCCCTTCTGACCAACCCATCTCTATCTTCCTTAAACCTACTACCACCTTCTTCACTATGAGCCACTCTACCAATCTTGGCAGTGTCTGCAAATTTGATTCACATTACCCCCACATTTTCATCAATATCAGTCATGCATATAACAAACATTAAGGGATCCAGAACTGATCCTGTGGTACACAGTTGGACACTGGCCTCCAGTCACTCAAACACCCTTCTCCCATGACCCTTTGTGTCCTATTACTAAGCCAGTTTCTGATCCATCTCGCCATGTTTCCCTCAATTCCATGTGCTTTCGCCTTCCCATGTGGGACCCTGTCAAAAGCTTTGTTAAAATCCATTTATATTACATCAACATGAACTTCCCTCATCCACATACTTCATCACATTTTCAAAGTAGTCTAACAAATTTGTTAGGCACGACCTCCCTCTGACAAAGCCATGCTGACTATCCCTAATCATCCCAGGCCTTTCCAAGTAGGTAATTAATTACTAATTCAGAATTTTCTCCTTTATTTTCCCTACCACTGACGTGAGACTCTCCAGTCTGTAATTTCCTGGTTCATCTCTACCACCCCTCTCAAAAAAATGAAATCACATTAGTTGTCATCCAGTCTTCTGGAACTTAGGCCAGAGAGGAATTAACATTTTCTGTCAGAGGCCCTACAATTTCCTGCCTCACCTCCCACAGCAGCCTGGGATGCAATTCATCTGGGCCAGGGGTTTTGTCTGTTTTTAAACCCAACAGAGCCTCCAATACCTCCCCATTTTCTGTGTCAAATTGAACAAGTTCCTCACAGTCCCTTTTCCTGAATTCTGTACCGATGTTCTCCTTTTCCAGAGTGAAGACCAAAGGGAAATATTCATTCAACACCTTTCCAATATCCTGTGACTTCACACACAGGTTGCCCCCATGGTCCCTAATGTGTCCTATTCTTTCCTTAAAAACGTATTTACAAAACATCTCAGGATTCTCACTAATCCTGGTCGCAAGTCCTTTTCCATGCCCCTTTTTGCTTGTCTAATTCCTTCCTGTACTTCCTCGAAGGCTGCAGCCGAAATTCTCCCTTTGGACTTGCTAAAAGCCCCACTCTTCCTCCTCATCCAGTCCGGCATTGTCCTGCACATCTAGGGTTCTCTGAAACTATTGTTCCTACATTTCGCTTTAAAAGGGTATACGTTGGACCTGTACTCTCTAATGTAGACGTACCCACAAAGTTCTGAGTCTACTGCTACCAGGTTCTCTTGTATTTTAATAAAATCTGCCTTCCCCCATCCAAAGTCACCTATTGCAGGCCACCTTTTCCCTTGTCCAGAACAAATTTGACCATGCTGTGGGTGGCTACCATCTAGATGTTCCCACAATGCCACATTGAACACTTGTCCAGCTTCTTTCCCACGATCCAGATCCAGCATTGCACTGTCCCTTGTTGGCCCTTTAACTTATTGATACAAAAAAACTCCCCTGGATACATTTCAAGAAATCCATCCTCTCTTAACACTATGACTATCCCAATTTATGCTGGGAAAGTTGAAATCCCCTTGTATATAACTCTAATACAGCTCTGTGAAAGGTTTACATTTTTGCTCCTGTATTTCCTGCTGCCTGTTTGGGGGCCTGTAATACACACCCAGTAAAGTAGCTACCCTTTTAACATTCCTGAATTCTACCCACAAAATCTGGTTTGAGGACCCTTCCAAGATATTATTGCTCCTTCTTGCAGTAATTGATCATCATCCTTGCTATCCCCTCCACTGTCTTGCCTAAATATCCTATACCTCGGAAGGTTGAGTTACCAGTCCAGCCCCTCCCTCAACCGTGTTTCTGTGATGGCAACGTCGGTGTGGACTTGTTGGGCCGAAGGGCCTGTATCCACACTGTAATATAATCTAATCTAAAAATCTAATCTAATCTATCATATTTCCATGTGTCAATCTACGCCATTAACTCATCAGGCTTACCTATTAAACTCTTAGCATTAAAGACCATCCAGCCTTGCCTTACTTTTTCAACACTCAACATAGCTGAACTCACTGTGACTTGCTTCCTTTGCTGGAGCATTGTGTCTCTGTTACATCCATATTCTTGGTCCCCATCTCCCAGCCAAACTGGTTTAAACTCCTCCAAACAGCACTAGCAAACCTACCGGCAAGGATGTTGACTTCAATGTGGTTCAGGTGCAGACCATCCCATTTGTACACATCCCACCTTTCCCCCAAGTCATCTAAAACCCTCCCGCTTGTACCAACTCTTAAGCCAAGCATTAATTTGTCCTATTTCCCTGTTTAGCACTTGAGAGCACAAGAGAGATTACAACCATTGAGGTCCTGCTTTTTAATCGACTGCCTAACTCCCTGAATTCTTGATGCAAGACCTCATTCCTCACTTTGTCCGTATCACTGGCACCAACATGCCCCATGACCTCTCACTCATCACCCATCCCTTACAGGATGCCATTCAGAGACACCGTGGACTCTGGCACCAGGAAAGCAACACAGTATCCTGAAGTCATATCTTTGCCACAGAAACACCTGTCTACTCCCCAAGAATCCTCTATCAATGCTGCTCTTCCTTTCTTCTCCCCCGACCCCGTACAGTCAAGCTGCTTGTGGTGCCAGAAGCTTGGCTCTGACAGCATTCCTCTGAAGCACCAGCACCCGCATCACGGTGGCTCAGTGGTTAGCACTGCTGCCTCACAGCACGAGGGACCCAGGTCCAATTCTAGCCTCGGGGCGACTGACTGTGTGGAGTTTGCACATTCTCCCCGTGTCTGCGTGGGTTTCCTCCGGGTGCTCCGGTTTCCTCCCACAGTCACAAAGGTGTGCAGGTTAGGTGAATTGGCCATGCTAAATCGCCCATAGTGTTAGTCAAGGGTAAATGTCGAGAAATGGGTCGGGGTGGGTTATTCTTTGGAGGGTCGGTGTGGACTTGTCGGTCCAAATGGCCTGTTTCCACACTGTGGGTAATCTACAGCTTGCAAAATGGAATACTGGTTCATGAGTGGGATCCCAGGGGACTCCTGCACAACCTGCGTACTCTGTCTGGTGGTCTCCCTTTGTCTTCTTTCCCCTAGTCCCTTGAGTTGCAGTGTGACCACCTCTTTTAACATGCTATCCACAAAACTCTCAGCCTTGTGTATGTGCCACAATGTCCCCCAGAAACTCCTGTCATTGCTGCTCTGCCATCTTCCCTGCTTGGCTTCCCTGCCAACCAGCTCTGTCCAGCTCCTCCCATGTGGATTAGTAGTTATCTTTGCTTAATTGTAATAATGTTACATCTGATTCCAGTTTCTCCATCTCAGACTGCAGGGTGAATTCCATTATATTATAGTCATTGTCCCCAAGGGGTCCCTTTACCTTAAGCTCCCCAATCAAGTCTGCCTCATTACATATCAAACGGCCTGTTCCCTGCTGGGCTACACCCAAAGCTGCACCAAAGACCATCTCATCCACAAATTCCTTCTACTGGGACCTGCCACCAACTCAGTTTTCCTAGCCCACTGGCAGATTGAAGTCTCCCATGATTTGGTAACAGTGTCTTTCTTACATGCCCTTTCCGTCTCCCAATTTATTTTCTTCCCCAAATTGCAGAATTGTATTTGCAGATACATTTTATTTTGCTCAAAAACACACACAATCTGCAGGCAGTCAATACATATGACATTTTACAAATTCCTACTTTGGAAATAGAACCAGTAAGAATCAAGGTTGGAACACAGATGTCGCTTTTTTTTTTATAAATTTTAAGTTTTCTCAGGGATGTGACTTGAAAGAAGTTCTGCACTTTACATATTAATGCATCAAAAGCTGCAACCCATTCTAAAGGATGAAAGACTTAACAGCAATCTAGGTTTGTTCAATATTGTGTTTCAGTTGCATGACACTATGATTTTATGCTATAAATTCTGTGTCTTATAATCCTGCCCGGCTCGCTGCCTGATGAAGTGCTCTGAAAGCTAGTACTTCCAAATAAATCTTTTGGACTATAACCTGGTGTTGTGTGATTTTTAACTAGGTTAGGTGAATTAGCCATGGGAATTCAGGGTAACAGGGATCGAGCCGGGGGGGGGGGGGGAGGTTCTGGCTGGGATGCTGTTCAGAGGGTCTTCTAAAACAAAACTTCTCTGTGATCTCTGTGATCCCCACAATACCATACCCTCCAATTTCAGTCTACCCGGTTTCATATTTTTCATGCACCTAAGCACAAAACCCTCACGTCTTATGAATGAATGATTTATTTGCTGTATACAATGAAATACAATAAAACAAAATGAAAATCTTTCATTTGTCGCCATTTTGATAGTTTAAGGATAAGAGAAGAAAAGATATAGCTTAAAAGAAGTGGCTGCAGACATAGACAATGCATTGGTCAGAACCTTCTGAAATTCCCTAGATTCTAGACAGCTTCTAACAGTTTGACAAACCTGAACTGTGACACGCCTATTAAAGAAAGGAATGAGACAGAAAGCAGAAAACTGTCAATTGGTCAGCCAAATCTCCAACATTAGGAAAGTGCTAAAATTCATGGAAGGAGATTGCACCAGTAAACTTTAAAAATCCTAATTCAAATCAGGCAGGGCCCATACTGTTTTATGAAAGGGATTTAGTGTTTGACAAATTTATTAGTGTTCTTTGATAAGTGAGGTGGTTTAAGTGGAACCTGTAGATGTTGTGTATCTGGATTTCCAAAAGGCATTCCATTAGATGCGAGGTAAATGGCTAATATGTAATACTCATGGGGGGTGATGTATCAGCATGAATAGAGAACTAGCTAACTTACAGGATCAGAGTCAGGGTAAATGGATAATTTTCAGAACGACAAAACTGGAACCAGTGCAGTATTGCAGAAATCAGTGTGAGTCTTTTTTCAATCTATATTCCCAGTTTCGAAAAAGGGACCAAATGTTTTCAAGCCAAAATTGTTGATGATATAAGTGTACATAGGCAGGCAAGGTCTACAGATGATATAAGAAGTCTACAACGGGATATGGATAGTATAAGTTAATGGGCGAAAGTCTAAATGGAGGATGACTAAAATTCATGACTGAAGGGGAAAATGAGAAGTCATTCACTTTGATAGGATGTCAGGAAGGGCAGAATATAATTCCATTGAAAATGACAGTTTGCAGATAACACTAAGTATAGAGGTAGAGAAGGTGCTTAAACTCTGCTAAGATTTACCATTTTAGGGCGAGCTCAGTCCCCCTCTCTGTGCAAACTCAGTCAGCCTCACCTTCACTGTGTGTCCTCATTTCCCCTTCACCGGTCACTTTCTGTTGCTCACAAGAAAATGCTCTGAAGACCAAAGGCTCAAATTCATAAATATCTGGAATTGAGAATCTAATGACCACTATGATACCATTGTCGATTGTGAGAAAAACCCATCTGGTCCACTAATGCCCTTTGGGGAAAGTGGCCTACCATCATTACCTGGTCTGGCCTCCAAACCCACAGACTCTCTCGGCAATCACGGATGGGCAATAAGTGCTGCCCAGCCAACCATGCCCTCATCCCGTGAAGGACTAAAAACAAAACTGACAACCTCAGTCACCCTCACTGTGCATCCTATTTCTCCTTACCCTGACTGTACACCGGATTGCCCTTCACCCTCCCACCATGTTCATTGTTGCACCTTCACTTTCCCCTGGCTCCTCGAACAAAGCCACACTTTTACCCCAGTCCCTCAGTGTGACCCACCTCTAGACTTTGACCTTCCCGCCGGCCAAGACCTCCAGCCCTCACTCTCCGTTCTAGCCCCGTCACCCCCACACACACACACAGCCGCAGCCTGCCGCCCCCAACTCACAGTCTTGGAGCGCACTCACCGGCTCCGGCCTTCAGCTCTGCTCAGCTCAGCTCAGCCCAGCCCAGCCCAGTCCAGGCCAGGCAGGTCGACTCCAGTCCGGTTCACAGTGCAGTCCACTCCACTCCGGCCCCTGACCCACTCCACTCCAGGCTCACTGTGAATGGGAGAGCACAGCGGCCGCGCTCCCGGTCGGACGCGACTGGACTCGATCAGCAACACTTAATAACTCAGAGGGTGTGCCTCTCAGTCCCACTAAACCCGTTCGCACTGGACAAACCCAGAGCCCGTCGCTGCCCCCTGGCCTCCTTCAAACTATATACATACCACAGAGAGTGAATGTCCTGCAGTCCCACTGTAACCCAGAGGTCAATTCCACCGCTGAACCCCTTGACACTGAATGACCGAGAGAGTGAGTGTCTCCACCCCGAACCCAATCACATTATTAAACCCGGAAAGTGTCTGTCAGTCCCTTTAGACTGTAGACCCCAAAGTGACAGTGTCTGTGTGGCCCACTGAATGCCATCACACTGTGTATTCCAGACACGGTATCTGTGTGTTCCACTGAATCCACTCACAAAACAAAACCCCAGAGAGTCAGTGTCACTCAGTCTCACTGCAACGTGTAACCCAGAGGGTGGGTGACAGAGTCCCACTGATCCCCTTCAAACAGTACAACCCAGGCAGCGACTGTCTCTCAGTCCACCTGAACACTTACACACTGGACAACCCAGAGAGTGAGTGCCTGAGTCCCATTGAACTGATTCACAGTGTTTAACACAGAGAGTCAGTGTCTCTGTGTCCCACTGAAATCCTTCAAACTATACAATCAAGAGAGTGGGTGTCTATCATTCTGTTGAACACACACACTGGTGTAACCCAGAAGCTGAGTCTCTGTGCCCTTCTGAACCCCCTCATGCTGTATAACTCGGAGAGTGAATGCCTATGTCCCACTGAAACCTTTCTCACCGTTAAACCCAGAGAGTGAGTGCCTTTATATCCAACTGAATTCACACTTTATCAGGAGCAACATAAGACATAGGAACAGAAATTAGGCTATTCATCCTATCGAGGCTGCTCTGCCATTCAATCATTGCTGATAAATTTCTCAACCCCATTCCCCGTTATCCCTGATCCCTTTGATACTGAAGAACCTATCTATCTCAGTCTTAAATAGACTGTGGCAATGAATTCCATAGATTCACCACTCTAGCTGAAGATGTTTCTCCTTAACTCCTTTATTCTAAGGCTATGCCCTCGGGACGTGGTCTCTCCTACCATTGTAAACAACTTCCTAACATCTAATCTCTCCAGGCAATTCAGTATTCGGTAAATTTCAATGAGATTTCCCCCCTCATCCTTCTAACGCCATCGAGTAAACGTTCCTCATATGTTAAACTTTTCATTCCTGGGACCATGCTACTGAATCTCCTCCGAACACACTCCAGGGCCAGTACATCCTTCCTGAGACATGGGGCCCAAAACTGCACCTAATACTCCAAATATAGTCTTACCAGAGCCTAAAAGAGCCTAAGGAATACATCTCTATTTTTAATACTCAAGTCCTTGCAAAATAAATGCCATCATTGCATTTGCCTTCCTACCTACTGACTTAACCTGCAAGTTTACCTCGAGAGAATCATGGACTAGAATTCTCAAGTCTCTTTTTACTTCAGATTTCTGAATTTTCTTCCCATTTAGAAAATAGTCCATGCCTCTATTCTTCCGACCAAAGTGCAGGACCTCACACTTTCCCACATTGTATTCCATCTGCCACTTCTTTGCCCACTCTCCTTATCTGTCCAAATTCTCCTGCAGCCTCAACTCTCCTCCTCAATGCTACCTGCCCCTCTACCTATCTTTGCGTCATCTGCACACTTAGCCAAAATGCCCTCAGTTCCTTCATCTAGATTGTCATTTAATAAAATAAAAAGTTGTGATCCCAACACTGAGCCTTGTGGAACACCACTTGTCACCTTGAGAAGACCCCTTTTATCCCCACTCTCTGCTTTCTGTGAGACAGCCAGGCTTCTATCCAGGCTAGCACCTTGCCTCTGACACCATGGGCCCTTATGTTACTCAGTAGCCTCCTGTGCGGCACCTTGCAGTCCAGACAGTAGCCCTATCAGGAGAAAACAACAGCGACCAGGTTTCTGGCACTGAGCCTGGCTCTATGATACAGAAGGGAATGGGGGGAGAATAGGAGCGCGATAGTGATTGGAGATTCAGTGGTGAGAGGAACAGACTGGAGATTCTGGGGTCACGAGCGAGACTCCTGAATGGTTTGTTGCCTCCCGGGTGCCAGGGTCAGGAATGTCTCGGATTGAGTCTACAGGATTCTTAAGGGGGAGGGAGGGCAGCCAGAGGCCGTGGGACACATCAGTACCAACGACAGAGGGTGGGATAGGGAGGAGGACCTGAAAAGAGAATATTGGGAGTAAGGTTAGAAGCTAGAAGGCAGGATGAGCAGAGTAATAATCTCAGGATTGCTACAGGTGCCACAGGCTAGTAATGCTAGGAATAGAGAGCGAGTGCAGATGAACACGTGGCTGCAGAGTTGGTGTAGGAGGGAGGGCTTCAGTTATGTGGATCATTGGGATACCTTCTGGGGAAGGTGGGACCTGTACAAGAAGGATGGGTTGCACCTTAACTGGAGGGGCATCAATATCCTGGGTGGGAGGTTTGCTGTTTGGGAGGGTTTAAACTAGACTGGCAGAGGGGCAGAGGGGTGTGGAACCAGATAATGCAGTAGTTAGTGAACAGCCAGATACAGCGTGCAGACAGTCTGTGAGGGTGGATAGGCCCTTGATAGGGCAAAGATGCAGTCAGCGTGATGGATTGAAGTCTATTTTAATGCAAGAAATATCAGGAATAAGGATGACAAACTCAGAGCATGGATCAGCACTTGGAATTATGATGTTGTGGCCATTATGGAGACTTGGAAATCACAGGGACAGGAATGGTTGTTGGATGTTCCAGGATTTAGATGTTTCAGAAGGAATAGTGAGGGAGGTAAAAGAGGTGGGGGAGAGGCATTGATAATCAGGGATAGTATCACAGCTGCAGAAATGGAGGTCATCGAGGAGGGTTTGCCTACAGAGTCAGTGTGGGTGGAAGTCAGAAACAGGAAAGGAGCAGTCACTTTATTGGGAGTTTTCTACAGAGGGCCCCAATAGCAACAGAGACACAGAGGAGCAGATTTTGGAAAGTTGCAGGATTATTGTCATGGGTGACTTTAACTTCCCTAATATTGATTGGAACTTCCTTCGTTCAAATAGTTTGGATGGAGCAATTTTGTCAGGTGTGTCCAGGAAGGGTTCCTGATGCAATATGTAGAACATAGAACATTACAACGCAGTACAGGCCCTTCAGCCCTTGATGTTGCACCGACCTGTGGAACCAACCTGAAGCCTATCTAACCTACACTATTCCATTCTCATCCATATGTTTATCCGATGACCATTTAAATGCCCTTAAAGTTAGCGAGTCCACTACTGTTGCAGACAGTGCATTCAATGCCCCTACTACTCTCTGAGTAAAGAAAATATTTCTGACATCTGTCCTATATCTATCACCCCACAATTTAAAGCTATGTCCCCTCGTGCTAGCCATCACCATCCGAGGAAAAAGGCTCTTACTGTCCAACCTATCTAACCCTCTGATTATTTTATATGTCTCAATTAAGTCACTTCTCAATCTTTTTCTCTCTAACGAAAACAGCTTCACGTCCCTCAGACTTTCCTCATAAGACTTTCCCTCCATTCCAGGCAACATCCTAGTAAATCTCCTCCAAACCCTTTCCAAAGCTTCTACATTCTTCCTATAATGTGGTGACCAGAACTGTACGCAATACTCCAAGTGCAGTCGCACCAGAGTTTTGTACAGCTGCAGCATGACCTCATGGCTCTGAACTCAATCCCACTGCCAATAAATGCTTTCTTAACAACCCTTTCAACCTGGGTGGCAACTTTCAGGGATTTATGCACATGGACACTAAGATCTCTCTGCTCATCTAGCAAGAATCTTCCCATTAGCCCAGTACTGTTTATTCCTGTTGCTCCTTCCAAAGTGAATCATCTCACACTTTTCCACATTAAACTCCATTTGCCACCTCTCAGCCAGCTCTGCAGCTTATCTATGTCCTTCTGTAACCGACAACATTCTTCAGCACTATCCACAACTTCACTGATCTTAGAGTCACCCACAAATTTACTAAACCATCCTTCTATGCTGTCATCTAGGTCATTTATAAAAATGGCAAACAGCAGTGGCCCTAAAACAGATCCTTGCGGTCCACCACGAGTAACTGAACTCCAGGATGAATATTTCCCATCAATGAGTGGCACGGTGGCACAGTGGTTAGCACTGCTGCCTCACAGCGCCAGAGACCCGGGTTCAAATCCAGCCTCGGGCAACTGTCTGTGTGGAGTTTGCACATTCTCCCCGTGTCTGTGTGGGTTTCCTCCGGTTTCCTCCCACAGTCTAAAGATGTGCAGGTTAGGTGAATTGGTCATGCTAAATTGCCCGTAGTGTTAGGTGAAGGGGTAAATATAGGGGAATGGGTCTGGGTGGGTTGTTCTTTGGAGGATTGGTGTGGACCTGTTGGGCTGAAGGGCCTGTTTCCACACTGTAAGTAATCTAAAAAAAAACCCACTATACTCTGACTTCTTTCAGCGAGCCAATTTCTTATCCAAACCATTAAATCACCCTCAATCCCATGCCTCTGCATTTTGTGCAATAGCCTACCATGGGGAACCTTATCAAATGCCTTACTGAAATCCCTTTATACCACATCAACCGCTTTACCCTCATCCACCTGTTTGGCCACCATCTCAAAGAACTCAATAAAGTTTGTAGATAAGCTGACTAGAGGGGAGGCCATATTAGATTTGGTGCTTGGCAATGAATCATGCCAGGTGTCAGATCTCTCAGTGGGAGAGCATTTCAGTGATAGTGATCGCAACTCCCTGACCTTTACTATAATCATGGAGAGGGATAGGAGCAGATGGTATGGGGAAGTATTTAATTAAGGGAGGGAGATTTGCAAAGCTATTAGGCAGGAATTGGAACGCCGAAACTGGGAGCAGATGGTCACAGGGAAAAGCATGACAGAAATGTGGAGATTGTTTAGGGAGCACTTGCTGATATTGCTGGATAGGTTTGTCCCTCTGAGGCAAGGAAGGGATGATGGGGGGAAGGAACCTTGGGTTACAAGGGATGTGGAACATCTAGTCAAGAGGAAGAAGGAAGCAAAGATCAGACAGGGCTCTAGAGGGTTACAAGGTAGCCAGGAAGGAACTGAAGAATGGATTTAGGAGAGCTAGCAGGGGACATGAAAAAGCTTTCGCGGGTAGGATTAAGGAAAACTGTAAGGTGTTCTACATTGATGTGAGGAATAAGAGGATGGCCAGAGTGAGGGGAGGGCTGATCAGGAATAATGGAGGGAACTTGCACCTGGATAGTCATGATTTTATAAACCTATGTCTGGTCAGTTCAGTTCCTCAGCCAGTTCCTTGTTCCTCACTGCTATTTCTCCAGCGTCAAATTTCCAGCGGATCAAAGTCTACTTAGAGTCATAGACATGTACAGCACGGAAACAGATCCTTTGGCCCAACCGTCCATGCCAGCCAGATATCCCAACCTAATCGAGTCCCATTTGCCAGCACTTGGCCCATATCCCTCTATACCCTTCCTATTTATATACCCACCCAGATGCCTTTTAAATGCTATAATTATACCAGCCTTCACCACTTCCTCTGGCAGCTTATTCCATACATGCACCATCCTCTGTGTGAAAACATTGTCCCTTAGGTCCCTTTTATATCTTTCCCCTCTCACCCTAAACCTATGCCCTGTAGCATTGGACTCACCCACCACAGGGAAAAGACCTTGTGTATTTATCCTATCCATGACCCTCATGATTTTATAAACCTCGATCCAGGGAAAACAGCCATTTCAGCCACTCCCTATAGCTCAAATCCTCCAATCCTGGCAACATTCTTGTAAATCTTTTCTGAAACTTTTCAAGTTTCACAACATCCTTCTGATCGGAAGGAGACCAGAATCGCATGCAATATTCCAAAACTGGCCTCAACAATGTCCTGTACAGCCGCAACATGACCTCCCAACTCCTGTACTCAATGCTCTGACCAATAAAGGAAAGTATACCAAACGCCTTCTTCACTATCCTATCGACCTGAATCCTAAGCAGATCCTCTGCAAAAATACACTAAGGTCCTAGGAAGGATCACTTAACTGGAAACAGTCACAATCCACTCCACCAGACCACTGGACCACTCAAATGTAAGAAACCTGTGAGGAAGCGGGTAAGTGTGCCGGCCTGCTAGTAAGACTGAGACTACGTGGTTTCAAGACCCCCCCCTTCCTAGCTTACTCATAGCCAATATACAATCTCTGGAGAACAAGATGGACGAACTCAGATCACAGATCAGCTTCCAGTGTGAACTGTGGGACTGCTGCGAACTCTGCTTCACGGAAACCTGGTTCAACCCATCCATTCCCGACTGCGAACTTCAGGCGGAGGGTTTTTCTACCCATCGTACAGTGTCCTCGGGTAAGACAAAGAGTGGAGGGGTTTGCTTTTTAGACAATAGACAATAGGTGCAGGAGTAGGCCATTCTGCCCTTCGAGCCTGCACCACCATTCAATATGATCATGGTTGATCATCCTTAATCAGTAGGAGAAAGTGGGGACTGCAGATGCTTGAGATCAGAGCTGAAAATGTGTTGCTGGAAAAGCGCAGCAGGTCAGGCAGCATCCAAGGAGCAGGAGAATCGACGTTTCGGGCATGAGCCCTTCACACTCATGCCCGAAACGTCGATTCTCCTGCTCCTTGGATGCTGCCTGACCTGCTGCGCTTTTCCAGCAACACATTTTCAGCTCATCCTTAATCAGTATCCTGTTCCTACCTTATCTCCATAACCCTTGATTCCACTATCCTTGAGAGCTCTATCCAACACTTTCTTAAATGAATCCAGAGACTGGGCCTCCACTGCCCTCTGGGGGAGAGCATTCCACACAGCCACCACTCTCTGGGTGAAGAGGTTTCTCCTCATCTCTGTCCTAAATGGTCTACCCCGTATTTTTAAGCTGTGTCCTCTGGTTCGGCACTCACCCATCAGCTGAAACATGTTTCCTGCCTCCAGAGTGTCCATCCTTTAATAATCTTATATCTCAATCAGATCCCCTCTCAGTCTTCTAAACTCAAGGGTATATGAGCCCAGTCGCTCTACTCTTTCAGTGTAAGGTAATCCTGCCATTCCAGGAATTGACCTCGCTGCACTCCCTCAATAGCCAGAATGTCTTTCCTCAAATTTGGAGACCAGAACTGCACACAGTACTCGAGGTGTGGTCTCACCAGGGCCCTGTACAGCTGCAGAAGAACCTCTTTGCTTCTATACTCAATCCCTCTTGTTATGAAGGCCAGCATACTATTAGCCTTCTTCACTACCTGCTGTACCTGTGTTCATTGACTGGTGTACAAGAACACCCAGATCTCTCTGTACTGCCCCTTTACCTAAATTGATTCTGCCACCAAAGTGGATAACCATACATTTATCCACATTAAACTGCATCTGCCATGCATTCTGACCACTCACCTAACCTGTCCAGGTCACCCTGTAATCTCCTAACATCCTCCTCACATTTCACCCTGCCACCCAGCTTAGTATCATCAGCAAATTTGCTAATGTTATTACTAATACCGTCTTCTATATCATTAACATATATTGTAAAAAGCTGCGGTCCCAGCACTGATCCCTGCGGTACCCCACTGGTCACCGCCTGCCATTCCGAAATGGAGCCGTTTATCACTACACTTTGTTTCCTATCAGCCAACCAACTTTCAATCCAAGTTAGTACTTTGCCCCCAATACCATGCGCCCTAATTTTACTCATCAACAACTTGTGGTGTACAGACACTGCAAACCTGGGCAGCCATTGCTTCCCCAAAACCTTGAACTCCACACCATCAAATGCCGCCCCTTCTACCACGGGAATTTACCGCTGCTATAGTAACTGCTGTATACACACCGCAACAAGCAAAGGTTGAGGAAGCTCTGGATGTGCTGTACTCCACTCCTAACACCCTGGAGATGGAACACCCCAAGGCCCTGTTTATTGCGACTGGCGACTTCAAACAAGGAGGTAAAAACAATGACTGCAGATGCTGGAAACCAGATTCTGGATCAGTGGTGCTGGAAGAGCACAGCAATTCAGGCAGCATCCAACGAGCAGCGAAATTGACGTTTCGGGCAAAAGCCCTTCATCAGGAATAAAGGCAGAGAGCCTGAAGCGTGGAGAGATAAGCTAGAGGAGGGTGG